>NC_065450.1:107047852-107190669 GCF_917563875.1 Diabrotica virgifera virgifera | reverse complement strand
AATTGCAAGAATCAATATTTTTGGCCCGAACAATTTTTTCTTTAATTTTTTGGACCATTCTGGACAAAAAAGGTCTTTTATAATTTTTCTCTAAAGTTGATCGTTTTCGACATATAAACAATTTAAAATTGAAAAAAACGAAAAATGGCGATTTTCAAGGCTTAATAAGTCGGTTAAAAGTTATTATTATGAAAGTCAATATATGATTAAATCAAAGTTTAAAGCCCCCCCTACAAGATCCTGAAGAAATTTTTGTCATTATTTTATTACTAAGCTGTTATTTTTAAGTCATAATAATAAGCGCCATGCACGTGTGCGGCTGCTGTAAATGCTGAGTGCGAGAGAGAAGCCATTCCAGCAGTCCAATTGTGCATCTTACTCGCACTCACATTTACAGCCGAGTAAATACGATCTAACTGCTCATTGTTATTAATTAAAAATAACAGCTTAGTAGTAAATTACTGACACAGATTTTTTTAGGATCACGTAGTGACGACTTTAAACTTTGATTTAGTCACTTTCTGACTTTCATAATAAGAATTTTTAACCGAGTTATTAAGTCTTAAAAATGGCCATTTTCGCGTTTTTCAAATTTTAAATTGCTTATAACTCGAAAAAGATCAACTTTAGAGAAAAATTGTAAGAAACCTTTTTTGTCCAGAATGGTCCAAGAAACCTAAAAAAAATAGTCCGGGCCAAAAATATTGATTTTTGCAATTTGAATAAAAAAAATTGTTAAAAAAAAATTGGCCCACTTTTCACGTGGGCGACTTCTTGAACCTTATTCTGGGATGTCTCACGAATGTGATTATGCAAAAAAATCTCATGGGAATATTTTTCCCAACGAACCCGCCGTTTCCGCCTTGTCTATACTGCTATCGCAACACATTCCTATCTTATACTAGTGCAAATTGCAAATTATACATAAACATGATTTTTCATTATTATGTAAAACATTATGTATTTGTTTTCACCGGTCAAAAGTGAATTCATACCATACTGTGATTTCTGTTGTTCTCACTTTTGTAAAATATTATATTTTATAAATTCTACGTTCCACTCTCGGTTCGGTAAGTAGGAAATATTCAGATTTTCAGTCGGAAAAATGAAAGAATACCCATGAAGGAACATATAAAACACGCTGTATTTTCCTGTCACCGTGTCACAAAGAAAATTGTCCAGTGCAAGTACATAAAACAATAATTATTACATGTACTTGCGCTGGCCAATTTTTTGTGTGACACGGTGACCGGAAAATACAGCGTGTTTTATATATGTTCGTTCATGGGTATTCTTTCATTTTTCCTACTGTATGTATTATATTTACATATATTTATTATAACTACTGGACCAAGAGCTAGCAACGTCGGAAAAAAAGTATTTTGACAACTGGTTGTTTAATATAATATTATTCCCTATGGTTCCTCGAACACCGTACCGGCCCTCAGGCTACTGATGCAGGTTGCGTTCATTACTGCGCAGCACACCTGTACAGGTAAATATATCGAATTTAAAATTATTTTTTCTACAATCGTGTTAAAAATGCAATTTTTAGCATTCCATTGGAGCGTTAAAAATGCTACTTTAAAACACTAGCAAATACATTAGATGATATTTGGTATTATTCTACAACCTTGTTAAAAATGCAATTTTTAGCATTCCATTGGAACGTTAGAAATGCTCCTTTAAAGCACTAGCAAATACATTATATCAGTGGTGCTCAGACTTGAACTACGTGGGATCTACCACATAAACTGCATGTGTCCAGCGATCGACTGCTAGTAAAATAAAGCAATTTAGAAAATAAAAAACTTGATGATACATTCAGATGATAAAAAGTTGTAAAGTTGTCAGCGCAGTTCCCGTCTTTTCCATTTTTTGTATTTTTTCCGTGAATCGCGATCGACTTCAAAAACTTTGGCGATCGACCGGTCGATCACGATCGACCATTTGAGCACCGCTGCATTAGATGGTATTATACCGTCTAATGTATTTGGCACTAGTGCTTTAAAAATTTTAAGGCACTGCAGTTGCAGTTAAAAGTGAATTGTCAAATTGTGAAACGTCAAAATATTTATATTTCATTTAATAACATTAATATTAATAGTACATACTTGTATACTAGTATAACTTGCGCAATTTGAAGAAGGTGGTTTAAAAGGTTTTTTAAAATTTAATTTAAACTGTATTATTGCATTTTTAACACGTTTGTAGAAAAACAAGTTTATGTAACAGTATAATATGTTCGCTAAGAATTTTTAGACATTCCCCTCGAGTGTAGACAACCAGTTCTATCTTTTACGGGTCAATTAACAAAAATATTGGATTTTATAAATTTATAACGTTTGTAGAAAAAATATTGTATGATATACGTGTTAAAAAGTACATTTTTAAGGCACTCATGTGAATTGCAGAATTCGCTTCGCTCATTCTGCAAACTTTCACATGCGTGCCTTAAAATTGTACTTTTAACACTTATATCATAAATAACTATTTGAGCGAAAAAATTTTTTGCCATTACTTTTTAAACATTATTAAAAATATGAATTATAATTGCCAGACATTTCTGTGGTTTAAAAAATAATGACAAAAAAATTTTTCGCCTTAAAATAATTTTTTCTACAACCGTGTTAAAAATGCAATTTTTAGCACTCCATACGAAAGTTAAAAATGCTACTTTAAGGCACTAGTGCTTTAAAATATTTTTAAGGCACTGCAGTTCGTATTGACCGTATAGACAATGTTGATGTAATGTCAAAAAAAATAAATTTATAACGTTTGTAGAAAAAATATTGTATGATATACGTGTTAAAAAGTACATTTTTAAGGCACTCATGTGAATTGCAGAATTCGCTTCGCTCATTCTGCAAACTTTCACATGCTTTTAAGTTGCTTTTTTGTTTTTGAACTCGTGCATTTTTCGGCTTCCGCCAGGTAGCTGACAACTGTTTTAATTGTTGACCTATAGGATGAAAACCTACATGTTTCCTTCTACTCTGGGCTAATTAGCAAAATACAAGGAAAAGTTATTTACCAGCAATTTTATTGCTGGAATCGAATCTTATTATTGTATGTATTAATAATATAAGTATGCAAAGTCCGCAGATAGTGTGCTACTTTTTTTATAAACAAAATGGCGCCCGAAAATCGTGTTTTTTTCAATTTGTGCTCTATAACTCCAAAGATTTTAACTTTACACCAAAAACACTCAAATGAAAATTCACCGCAATTAAATTCTGCATAGAGACGTGTTTTCCTCGATTCACTTCGACGAAAACTTTCCCCGGAAAAAGCGGGTTTTTCCAACAAAATCTTTAATTTTCAACTAAAATTTTAGATAAGTAACTGTTAATCAATAATTAAATTACTTGGTAATATAAAATCACTTTTCGTATAAACTATAATTCCAGAAGCCGATGGAAATTGAATGAACAGTTTAGCAACAATTGAATTGTTAATTAAAAATTTACGGTCGCTATAATAACGACAATAATTATGATGCATAAGAATAGCTATAATTTTTTTATAAAGAGACACTATAGTTATCTAATGTACTTTACAGAATTGAAATTGGACTATTTAAGCGGCCTCAGGAATATTTTAAAATTATAAACAATTTTTAGGCTTATAAACAAATAGAATATCTCGGTAAGTATTAAACTAAATTAAATTCTGAAAACGGTATTCGAAAAACAGCGGCAGGACGCTTCTTTTAAAAGAAAAAACGTTTAATTATGACGAGTGGTTCCTGAGATACAACCGGTCAAAGTTGACCGGAATTTACGGCAAAGATATAAAAAATAGGACCATAATTTTCAAACCATCACCTTTTTATTTTTGTCCTCTTTCTCCACACCAATTTTCATGTGTTTAAAATACTCATAATATATATTATTATAATAAAAACTATCAATAGTACGTGTGAAAATTGCCAAAAATAGCAAAAGTCCAATCAAAAATTAGGTTGAAGAAAATGTAACCCTATAAGTTCAAAATCGGTATACGTTAAAAAATGCATTTTCTCGGCTTTCCATGGAGCAATTTCCTTCATTATTTTTTTGTTCCCTAATAACTCGAGTAGAGCCATCGAACTAACGCACTATTAAATGTCAAACTTGCTTTTGTTTTGTTATAATACATTAATTTATTTATAAGAACAGAAAACTACATATTTTTCCAGTTGTAGGCTTTTTTTAGATAAACTTACTACAAGTGTACCTTTTTAAGTTAAAACATAAATATTCTCATTTGAAAGTTGTATAATTATTTAAACAATTTTTATTTAAACAAATTAAAATTTTGTGTTAACAAAACAAAAGCAAGTTTGACATTTAATGATGCATTAGTTCGATGGCTCTACTCGAGTTACTTGGGAACAAAAAAAGAATGAAGGAAATTGCTCCATGGAAAGCCGAGAAAATGCATTTTTTTAACGTATACCGATTTTGACCTTTGAGGGTTACATTTTCTCCAACCTAACTTTTGATTGGAATTTTGCTATTTTTGGCAATTTTCACACGTATTATCGATAGTTTTTATTATAATAATATATGTTATGAGCATTTTAAGGATATGAAAATTGGTGTGGAGAAAGAGGACAAAAATAAAAAGGTGATGGTTTGAAAACTATGATCCTATTGTTTATATCTTTGCCGTAAATTCCGGTCAACTTTGACCGGTTGTATCTCAGGAACCATTCGTCATAATTAAACGTTTTTTCTTTTAAAAGAAGCGTCCTGCCGCTATTTTTCGAATACCGTTTTCATGATTTAATTTAGTTTAATACTTACCGAGATATTCTATTTGTTTATAAGCCTAAAAATTGTTTATAATTTAAAATATTTCTGAGTCCGCATAAATTATCCAATTTCAATTCTGTAAAGTACATTAGATAGGTATAGTTTCTCTTTATGAAAAAATCATAGTTATTCTTATGCACCATAATTATTGTCGTTATTATAGCGACCGTAAATTTTTAATTAACAATTCAATTGTTGCTAAACTGTTCATTCAATTTCCATCGGCTTCTGGAATTATAATCTACACGAAAAGGTCTTTTGTATTACCAAGTTATTTAATTATTGATTAACAATTACTTATCTAAAACTTTAGTTGAAAATTAAAGATTTTGTTGGAAAAACCCGCTTTTTCCGGGGAAAGTTTTCATCGAAGTAAATCGGAAAAAACACGTATCTATGCAGAATTTAATTGCGGTGAATTTTCATTTGAGTGTTTTTGGTGTAAAGTTAAAATCTTTGGAGTTATCGAGCAAAAATTGAAAAAAACACGATTTTCGGGCGCCATTTTGTTTATAAAAAAAGTAGCACACCAACTGCGGACTTTGCATACCTATATTATTAATATATACAATCATAAAATTCGATTCCAGCAATAAACAATAAATCCAGCTGGTAAATAACTTTTCCCAAAAATGGCCTATTCTCCGATAATCAGCCCAGACTATTCCTAGAGTTCGCGTTCGTTTTAAATTATTAACAATTTAGTGCAATCAACGCAGAAGCTCCCCCTTCACTTACTATGACCAGTCATCATTTGAACTACATTTTTAAAAATTCGAGTAAAATATCATCTTTTTCTACGAGCATGAAAAAATGTCTACTTTCGCGCACGCATTTTAGTTTAGAAAGTTAAAATTGTACTTTTAACACATATCATAAATAACTATTTGAGCGAAAAATTTTTTTGCCATTACTTTTTAAACATTATTAAAAATATGAATTATAATTGCCAGACATTTCTGTGGTTTAAAAAATAATGACAAAAAAATTTTTCGCCTTAAAATATTTTTTTCTACAACCGTGTTAAAAATGCAATTTTTAGCACTCCATACGAACGTTAAAAATGCTACTTTAAGGCACTAGTGCTTTAAAATATTTTTAAGGCACTGCAGTTCGTATTGACCGTATAGACAATGTTGATGTAATGTCAAAAAAATATAAAAATGGAATGTTTATAAATAATTACGTTTTTAGAAAAAATATTGTATGATATGCGTGTTAAAAAGTACATTTTTAAGGCACTCATGTGAATTGCAGAACTCGCTATCGCTCATTCTGCAAACTTTCACATGCGTGCCTTAAACGTGTACTTTTAACACTTATATCATAAATAACTATTAAAATCAATATACAAGTTGATTGATTAGTGTGATAATGCTCAGTAGATCCGCTGTAGTAATAGATGGCAATAAAAGTTATAAACAAAAATTGTAGCCAACTTTGATCTTCATATTACGAAATTAGTTAGAATGTTACAAGGTGTTCGACAACATAGTGGCAGACCAAACTTATGTTTTTTTTTTTAATGGAACACCCTATATTTTATTTTATATTCGAAATCCTCGTAACTTATCCATCACAAAAATATAAAGGTTTGTTATGTTATAAATATAGGGCTTTTACAAAGGTATAACCAATTTTCTATGAAAATTGTAACAAGTTCAGCTCGCTGTATAAATAAGAATAAGCACAACAGCAATGGTTTATTGGTGCCATATATTTTTTTGTTGATTGTGAAAATTTTTAAGAATTGTTGATATTGCTAATTTTCTTTATATCGAATACAGCGTGAGTTAAAACGCAAGTACATTCTTTTCCCAGAAATTTTATATGGAACACCCTATATTTTATATATTCGAGATATTTTAATTTTTTAGCCCAAGATATTAATTAGGATGTTCGATTTAAAATTAATGCAAAAATAATGTACTTGCGTTTTGAATCACCCTGTGTTCGATATGAAGAAAATTAGCAATATCAACCATTTTTATATATTTTGACAATCAACAAAAAAATATGGCACCAATAAGCCATTGCTGTTGTGCTTATTTTTATTTATACAGGGAGCTGAACTTATTACGATTTTCATAGAACATTGGTTATAACTTTGTAAATACCTTGTATAACAAAACAAACCTTTATATTTTTGTGATGGGAAGTTAAGAAGATTTTGAATATAAAATAATAGGGTAATCAAACAAGCTTACATTTTAGAAAAATATAAGCTTGTTTGATTTTATCCGAAATAATGCAAGTTTTCGATCTGCATTGACTCCCCTATGAAATAAATTTATTTACCCTTGTAGTAATATGTAACATTACGCTTGATGTAAAATAAAGAATATTTTTAATACATTTCCAAACAATACATTTCTTATTTAAGGGACCGTTCAAGTATTACGTGACGCAGGTTGGGGGGGGGGGGTCAAAAATCTTCAAAAATTGCGTTACATAGGGTGGAGGGGGGTCAAAAATCTTCAAAAATCGCGTTACGTAATACTTGAACGCTTCCTAAATAAAAAATTTTGCTTCCTTTTTTTTTCGCAAAAATGGTGCATTTTTGAAGGGCGGCTACTAGAGAATTGCCTAGGGCGGCAATTGACCTAAACGCGGCCCTGCCCCCAAATGTTTGTGTACGTTCCAATTAAACTATTACTGCGGTACCATTAGTTAAACACAGTGTTTTTAAAACTTTTTTGGCTCTTTATATTTTTTCGATAAGGCAACTTTTATCGAGATGTGGCTCCTTTTTTAATATGGTTCTAAATATAAATAAAAATGTAAATCATAAATAAATTTTCATATTATTAAAAAGTCTCCATAATCGTACTTAACCATATACAAATATGTGGTGGATTTGACAAATATTCAAAATATCTCGATAAAAACTCCCTGTTCGAAAACGCACCAAGAGGCAAAAAAGTTTTTAAAACATTGTGTTTAATAATGGCACTGCCGTGCTTAGCAAAAACGCCGTATCTGCAGAGACATCACATTCGAGTAAAATCGATTTTAGTATAAGAATTCGTATACATTTACACAGGATACGGCATAAGACGCGGTGTGTTTAATGTGTTGTGGCTTAACTTACGTCATTTTTAGTAAGCAAATAAGATATATATGTACATTTGGGTTAGAAAAAAGTAAAAACTTCATTTTTTCAGATTTTTGCTATTATGGTACTACAATAATAATTAAATTGGAACGTACACAAAAGTTTGGGGGGGTTTAAAGGAACAAAACCCCCATAAAATTTTTAAGGGGTGTCCAAATTTCACTATAATTTTCTCTTAAGATAATAAATACTGTGATAAGATTGCCACATGTCCATTTTCAATAAAAAATCTCTAATAACTGTCGATATATGTATTGGAAAAAACTCGATTTTCATTTTGTAACTTTAAAGGGCTGTAACTCTTTTTATGTGCACATTTGTACTAAGGTAAGTTAGGTTCAATCGAATTATTTTTGGTCCCAAAATATGTGATTAAATTTATGACCTGTATTTTTGTTACACCCTGTATATTCGGGTAGCAAAATAAATATTTAGTTGACATGACAAGTACAAAATACTGTTTATAAACCAATGCTGTTGTGTTTATTTCTATTTATACTGGGAGTTGAACTTGTTACGATTTTCATAGTTGGTTATAACTTCTACTATGTTATCGAACTAGGTCTGCTGGTCTGCTACTATGTTATCGAACGGCCTGTAACATTCTGACTAATTTTTTAATATGAAGCTCAAAGTTTGCTACAATTTTTGTTACTAACTTTGATTGCTATATATTACTATAGCGGATCTACTGAGCTTTATGACACTAATCAATAATCAATCGCCCTGTATATTTTATCTTCTGCTACCCTTAATCACGAATTTTTGTCTCTTATCTTTTTCATACTGTTTTAAACTCATTAAAAGAACTAAATAATTGTCCACACTCCATAATTAATTTAAAAACAAACACTAAACAAATAAAAAATAAGAAATCTCTTTACTAATCAATATTAAAATATAGACACAATGCGATTAGACAAATTCTAACCTCACTCCGACACTCACGTATTCTTAAGTTAGCGTGTATGCAAAAAAAACCGTAACAGTGCACGCTAAATAGTGAAGTCACTGACTTATGACGTTTCGCGTGTACCTAACTTTTTTATTTACGTACACTTAAGCGTGTACCTAGACAAAGCGTAACAAAAAATATAGTCACTGTAACCTTGAAACATCACCCTGTATATTGAAATTTTCAAAATCCGTTTGCATAAAGACCGCTTTACAGCTTGCAATTATTCCTGCAAGACGCAAGAAAGTTGTCTAAATGCATGTCCGCAGTTGATTATTGCATGCAACTTCTTGCAATAGGGCTTTTCATCGATTGTCATTTGTTTCGAGTTTCTGTCATGTGTCACATAATATTAATATATCTACGTCATACGTCTTTGGTTTGTATCATTGGTTATATCAATAACGTATGACGTAGATATATTAATATTATGTGACACATGACAGAAGCTCGAAACAAATGACTGTGAATGAAAACCCCTTTTGCGCGATAATCGGTTTGGTGCCATTTTCTCTGCAAGTTTTCATGCAAATCTAGGGGAATTTGATTTTTCCTCAATATCAAATGTCATAATCACTGATTGACATGGATTCACGGATACATGCCGATCAGCTGTTTTCTGTTTGTGAAATATCAACATTTATCCCAGGCGGTCACGCTTGTTTTGTTGATTATTAATTTCCGGTTTTTCGTATAATTTACTTAAAGTAATGTTTTGCAAAAACGGGTAAGTAAATTTAGATTTTTATTTTACATCAGATATTTATTGTGCTATTCACACTTTTGGAATAAATAATTTTGTTCTTATTTATTGTACCCTAACCAATATGGCATTCTAAAAATGGAAAATTAACAAAAAATTTCTTTTAGGGATTGGTTATGACTGGCCTAGGAATGCAGCAACTTTGTTGATTGAGCTGTATGAACAACATCCTTGTTTGTATTTACCGTCCCACCAGCGGCGGATCCAGCATCGTTAAGAGGGGGGGCCGATTGGCTAAAATGAAAATCGGATCGAAGAACTGAAAAATACCTGTTCAGTAATTTTTAAAAATCTATCGAATGACACCAAATACGACCATATCCAACCCCTGGAGGTGGGGTGGGGCTCAATTTAAAATCGTAAATGGAAACCCCCAGTTTTTATTGCAGATTTGGATTCCTTACGTAAAAGTAAACAACTTTTATTCGAGACATGTTTTCTATTCTATAGAAATAGAATAATATAGAAATAATCTGTCTCGAGAAATACACTTCCAAATGAAAAACTAAAAACCACGTGTTTAATATTTTTCAAAAACCGATCGAATTACACCGTGTCGTGTTTGGTGGCATTCGCATTCGATAGGATTTTAAAAAATATTCACCTTGTGTTTTTTGATTTTTTATTTGATTGTGTTTCTATAGATATTAAACAATTTCTATAAATTACCCATGGTATCACGATAAATCGTTTTTCAGTTTATAGCGCCATCTATCCAGAATTCGAAAAAATGTCTCGAATAAAAGTTGCTTACTTTCACGTAAGGAATCCAAATTTGCAATTAAAACTTTGGGTCTGCATTAAAAAAGTTACCCCCATCCCACTTCCAGGGAGTCGAGTAGGAGGTCGTATTTGGTATCATTTGATAGATTTTTAAAAATTATTAAACACATATTTTTAATTTTTTCGATCAGATGTTCATTTCGCGAAATATTCAACGGTTCCGCTACTTTTGGGTTGGGACATCCTATATATAAAGTTGATAAAATAAAAATAAATATATGTAGTGAATTATCATTAAAATTTAGAAAACCTTCAAAATGAGACTTTATAAGTTAACAACTTACAGTAGTTTCGGAAATGTAATAATGAATTAACCGAATGCAATTTTCAAACAATTAAATACTTTACTTTTTTCAAGGTTAAAAAATTCATGTCGAAATAGTTTTATTATTATTTCGTAACGGGAAAGTACATCTTGTGACACCTCATTTAAAATCGTTTGAAATACTGATTACAAAAATGTATAATACGTACATGCGCAAAATTTTGGTCAAATGCTTTTTAAACGCATTTTTTTTTCGAATCCTGAGAAAACTAATACGAGAATCTTTGAAAAATTTAAACGCAGAATAAAATATGACATTATTACCGAGGGCCGAAAGTCTATTAGAAGACACAAAAAGTTTCTTTTGAATGATATATTTGAAATTAACACGCTGACGGACAGAACGTCTATAGACGTCTAATTTCAATTGATGTAATGTGACACAACGTCTATAGATGTTGCATTTTGCCCTATTCTACTTTGCAAAATACATATAGTGTCACAACATTTGCTTATACATTTGACGCACTGTCCGTCAACGTGTTAAAAATCATACTAAATTTTCTCTTTTTTTCACCCCTGTAACTTATTAAAATAAACATTATAGAAGTTTTCAGTTTCAGGGACTTTCGACCCTCGGTAATAATCTAATCGTGCATTTTGCGTTTAAATTTTTCAAAAAATCTTATTAGTTTTCTCAGGATTATAAAAAAAATTAATGCATTTAAAAAGCATTGGACGGACATTTTGCACAAGTATTGCCTATACATTTTTGTAATCAGTATCTCAAAAGATTTAAAAGAGGTGTCACATGATGTACTTTCCTATAATATGAAATTTAAAATTTAATTTATTACCATAATTTTATATGTGGATGATTGCATCCTGCGACATAAATGACTATCTATCGTACTCGTGGAGAAATACTCACTTCTGTCATAAAATAAACTTATATAATATATGTATAAGACATACATTTCATGCATATAAATATAAGACATGACATACATTTTTCCATAAAACTCACGAAAGTAGAATTGGTATTTACTGCATCATCGTTGATTTTTTATCGGGCACACTGAAAAATCGCATGACTTGTTTTTGTTTTGAATGCTCTCAGAACTTAAATTCGATCCGTAGGTCTCATAGTATGATCTATCTGATAAGATGTACCTTGTACATATTTATTATCATCATTACTATTAATATTATCACCCAAATTACGTTAATGTTTAAAAAAATAATCAGCTATATTGCGACATTTCAATTTTTTACTTTTTAAGTTCTCGGTAGAAGCTTCTGATTTCGGATTCCTTTCGTTTATCGTTTCTTTGGCATCTTATAACTCTTCGTAAATCACAAACTATATTAATAAAAAAAAAGAAGAATAAACTCAAAATAATATTAATCACGATAACAATGTATTACAAACTAAGATCTGTACGAATCAGTATTAGAGATGTTATTTGCAGCGATAACCAAAATACACTAAAATTAATTTTAATTAATTTTAATTACTAATAATTTTTTTTTGTGGTCAGCTATCGGCGTGTGAACATATTTATATTTTCGGCGAATTAATATAGTTTTTGCTAGGCGCGCAATTTTCGAGATTTTCGGCGAATCTGTTATCTGCAAACGATTTTATAATTATACGTGGAAATGCTTAAGTATGTGTTCACAGAATATAGGATTACATTATAGGATTACATATTTTTTTAAATATGCTTATTGTGATCATTTTTAATTCTTAATTTATAAGGATTATAAATTACTCATTTCCAAATACACTGGCGTCACTTGCCCGTTTTAGCCAAGTCCCATACTAATAAAATATATTTATATGTAATTCATAATTCATATACATATGTAATATTGTAATTTTAAAACATGTATAATTATCCATTTGAAAAAATAAATGAGTGTTTTTGTAATCTTTATATTATAATTTAAAAAAATCACTTGGGTTGAGAGGGGGGGCGATCGCCCCCATAGCCCCCCTGGATCCGCCACTGCGTCCCACCCACAATATCACAACAGAAATGTGAGAGTTTTAGCTCTGCAAACAATTACTGGGCAATTTAACAAAAGCCAATTAACAAATCTGTCGGAAGCAGAGATAAGTTTACACGGAATTCGAACCCAGTATATGGCAGAGTTATCGAAAATAAAAAAAAATTAATCATCTGAAGCAGGGGTTGCATATGTGTACTGTACACTGTACAGTCCGTCTAATTTACTTACCGTTGCACGTCATTATCTACGTTAGAGATCTAAGTTGACATTGTTGCCCAATTACAAAAAATTCTTGAATTCATTTTAAATCAAGTACATCACACAATTTTTGCGGAAGTGGATTATACAGCAAAACAAATTAATATTCAATGTAAATAAATAAAAACTTTAGAAACAGAAAACATGAATTAAGTTATAATCTTAAGTTAAAGTACACAATAAAAACAGTACCTAAATATAACGAAACAAATACTTATAGTAAAGAGTATAAACAAATATGAATTGTCATCACCGTA
Organism: Diabrotica virgifera virgifera; assembly: GCF_917563875.1. Lineage (NCBI taxonomy): Eukaryota > Metazoa > Arthropoda > Insecta > Coleoptera > Chrysomelidae > Diabrotica > Diabrotica virgifera. The sequence continues at coordinate 107,177,458 of NC_065450.1, read as the reverse complement.
ACTGCCAAATAAATGTTACCAATTTATGCCAAAATATCACCTTCGTTCGATTACAGTTACAGTGTATTCCGAACAAATGTGCTTCATAAAAACGCTTTATAATCCATTTACACAAATTAAATGAAACATATTATTGTGTATTTATTTAAGTTAACGTTAATAGAAATCTTTAAATATTATTTCTACGCGTATATAATAAAATATGCCTAATGGCTGTAATGCCAGTGTACTCCGCAAAGTGATTCTAAAAACGAACACACCTACCGCCTAAATATTTCGTGTTGGTATCATGTGACGTCACGGGCTATGACGCGGATGACGTGCAACGGTAAGTAAATTAGATGGAGTATATGTACCAAAATTATAAGTACATAATATTCGCGCTCTATAACCCGAACGTATTCAGAGGAAGTTCAGGATTAGTTTCCAAGGCGCAGGCGTCAACGTAAACTTATTCTGAACATGTTCAGGATTTTTCGTAATTGTAATCGATTATTCTGAACATTCGTAATGTAATGACGGGTTGCATACATTAAGGTTAGAGAAGGAAGCCTTTTCTTGTCCCTTTCTTATTTCTAAATCAATGTCAACAAAAAATGCAAATGCATCAAATTTGTATTTCAACAAAGAGAAAGAGAATAACAGCAACTGGCAAAGGATTAACTTTCTATTCAATGCCTTTGTTAGAAGTTAGAAATTTGATTAGCGTCTTTATTTTTTATTATTTCGACAATATAATTTGGTATTTCCACGTCGAAATCCGGCTTAAATTTTTGTAGAGAGTAAAAGATTGTTGAGTTACTTGGAAATTGCAGCTTGCTATTTAGATATAAAAATTACCTTTAACTTCCTGGGGGTTGAACATTATCTGAAGGAAGGAATAATTTAGTAAAGCATTCATTTCCAATTTTGATATATTGAATTTAATAGGTTGTGGAATTGTGTTGTGGTTTATTACACCACAAAAATAATGAAATAAAACAAGAACCAAAAAATAGTTTCAGAATAAGTTTGATGTGTTGTTTATGATTCATTATTCAATAAGAGACTAATTTAACACATAAATTAAACTGAAAAATAAAAACCACAAGAATATGTAGGTACTTATAAGCTTATCTAGATAGAAGAAATTAAGTAAAAACCGAGTACAATTTATTGTAATACTACCGTAATAGATAATTATCGAATATCGAATGAAAAGTAATAAGATAATAATATGTACTAGAAAAGGTACATACTTATTTATAAACATACTAAATGGAAAACATTGACAAAACAACTAAAAAAGCTTTAATATAAAAAATATTAAAATTTGTTTGAAGAATATTGAAATAATACAACACTTTACATAATTTAAAAACCAGAATCTACATCTACAAGTTGTTTAACAAAACAATATTTTAGGTTAAGAATTGGACGGAGTAAGAACAGAGTAATGGTCAGAATGTCAAGAAATTCTTCCCAAATATTTTGTGCGCCTGTGCGAACTTAAAATCCAAACACTGTGCGAAACAAAATCCTCGAACGTCGAGAGGGTATCCCGGACACGTTCAGGATCTTTTTTCTGTACTGCGCGAACACTGAATTAAAAATCCGTAGGGTGTTCAGAGGGAAAAATTCGACCTCCGCGAACGCTCGATTTTGTAATGCGCAGGCGTTCTACTTCTGGGTACGTTCGGGTTGTCCAGCGCCAACAAAGCTCGGTGTTTCGATGCACTCCACTTTTTGCAGCAAGGTGCCACAGTCCACAGTAGTTGCAAACGGCGAATCGGACCTGCCCGAACTACCATTTTCTCAAAGCCAGTGTGGTAGAGCCGACACTAGAGTAGAAGTAGAAGTAGAAAATGTAAGTTACAATTAATATTTTCACAGTTAAACTTGGTACTGTAATTGTACTAATGAGCTAAATTTGATTGTATTTAAAATTAAATAAGTATTACTTAATGATAACTGTAATATAATAATAATGGAGTTTATTTGTAGCAATAATTCTACATAACATAAACTCATTTTCTCACAGAAGTTGTACGTACAACTTGTATGTGTTAAATAATAATTATAATACTTCAATCGTTGAGATGGATAATATTCCATTTTTGCCAAATTTAGTTTAGATATCAGTTTTGTTAACTTGGCCAAGCACTACAGACTTAGTTAAAGATATTTGGCTAAGAGTATAGTGCTGGAATATTAAATAGCTATTTAGCACCTTGGCTACTGTGTGAGATGCCTGCATCTCACACAAAATATGACTGTAGTACCGTGTGAGAACGCCGGCTTCTATGGGATATGTAGCACCAAATGGTGCAAAATTACAAGTTGTTAGTTTAAGTGGTCTGTAGCCAAGGTGTTAATGTGATGGAATATTATCTAAGTCTGTAGAGCTTGCTCAAGTGAACAAAATTGCTATCTTAACTAAATTTGGCAAAAATGGAATATTATCCTTTTAGATCTCACCAATATAATTATGTCAAATACATAATAATAATTGTAATAAGTTGGTAATTTTCAATATTTTTTAATCTGAAGGTGAAATTATTTTTGAAGGAGACGGAGAGTAAGTTGGTAATTGTCAATATTTGTTAGCCTGAAGGTGAAATTATTTTTGAAGGAGACGGAGAAGACTTTTCCAATTTGGAAGAATGGTCTCCTCCAACCGTGTTTAAAAAAAATATTTGGAAAAACCTCCTCCAGTGCGAGAACTTCTGGTAGTTGTGAGGATTCAGCTCCACCAATGAAAAAATCGAAAAAACAAGAGAAAATTTAAGCCTATGGCCTAATTAGTGAGGTGGTATCTTCTCTGAAAGAACTCAGGATGGACTGTAGGATCGAGTCTGACGATATTCCTAATTTAAGTGCCAATATGGCTTTTGCTCAGTAAGTTCATAGGTATTGTAATGACTTTTTTGTTGATATTTCATTTACTTTATTTCAGATGGGTTGGAAAAGAAATGGACCTCATCGATGATGATGAGATTTTAAATGATCTCCAGGAATCCATTTCCCAAAGTATATTTAAAGCAAAGAGGAAATTGTTTCAGAACAAGCGAAGTGACTAGGTATTAGATGAAAATACGTAGACCGATTTTTTTTTAATTTGTGATCTACACAAATAAACAATATTGAAAACTAGTTTCTTATCTTTATTTTTGTTTCCTACAAAGTTTAAAAAATTTAACTAATATTTTTTAGGTAAAATAAAAATTTAATTTCATTGTGATCCTATATACATAAAAACGGGATTCAAATAATTGCATACCTTATTTTGAGTCTATTTTTTTAGGTATATTTTTTCATTTTGAAAAGGCTACGTTTAAGCACTCTTTTATCTAAGGCCGATGCCGCAGTGCAGGAAGTTTGCTAGGATGGTGGATGGTAGATACCCACCTGGCGACCATCCAGATACTTAGACCACGAATAATACAACGACGGTAGCCGCAGTGGCCTCCCACTACCATCTACCCACCCGGTGGTCCGCCAGGCGTCTATCCACCCATATCAGTCGTGTTTGATAATCCATCCGGGTAGCCTCGCTGTGGATGAAAGCGTAATAAGTGCTGTGTATAAAAGGAGGGCAATTTGGGAGCCAGCAGACCCACTTTGTGACGAAACATGGCTTAAAATATCTGTTTTATTTATTCTTTGCAGTTGCATTAAAAAAATCCAATATTCAAGTCAGGTGAATTTAAAAAAAACAATTTTTGACTTTAAGTCGATTTTTCTTCACTTTCTGAAAAGTTTAGTGAGTGAGTTTTACCTCTAATATGACGATAAGCTAAAAAACAAACCAAATGTAACGTAACAAATGAAACAAACGATTCCTCAGCAGTCAGTTGGATACTGACTTCTGACTTCATTTCACTCTTTCACTGAGTGCAGGATGCAGCGACCCTCCATCATCCACCTTTAAAATCCACCCTCCAAGCCACCATCTAGCATCCTGCAGTGCGGCATCGGCTTAATAGATTGTAATATTACGAGAACGCTAAAACACGTTCAGCATTAAAAAAATACAAAACATTTCACTGATAAAAAATAAACCCAAATAATGATTAAAAATGAAATATGCAAATTAAAATTTAAAATATTTTAAACAACTTCTTCTTGCCAGGGGATACTGTCACATCGGTTAAAATAAGCCTTAAATTCCTCCCTTATATTTAATGCCTCATTCCTTGGTCTTCCAAAATTCTGCCAGTTCAGACCATACACCAATCTCTATTCTCTGTCTATTTCATCCTCTGGGCTATTTCCAGTATAAACATTTCCAGATTCTTTTTTTTTTAAATTATGCAAAACACAGCAGATTCTTGTGATTATTTTTTCTTTTTCTGGACTAAGAGGTATCGAATAAAGCAATACAGTAAGGTTTTTTTTTAATGCGATTTTGAAGTTGTGCTGTTTGTATTTCATACAAAAATTTATATTATTAACAACTAGTATAATTAATTATTCCCATTGATATTCCCTGAGGATTTGCAATTCGGGTATTTCCGTTGTTACATGATGTAGCATGTCATGTAGCTATTACATCAATCTGAGTATCGGATTGAAAGTTGATAGGTATAACCTTTAATTGTTTTGAAATTTAAATGTTTAAGTCTTTAAGAGTTTAAATGTTGCTGATTTCAAGTAGCAGTATTATAATAAACAGCACGTTTTGATTTCTGGATTGAAACATTTAATTAAGTGTCGTAAAGTTTTTTGTTCCATAAGAAGAGGTTTTTGAAATCTCAATATCGTTATTCTGCATTTTAAATTTCTTCTAAGATTTTATTTGGCCCAATTGAAAAAAAAAACATCAAAGACACAATTTTTGGTGGACAAACGTCCACCATTTTATGTTATTTTAGAAAACCACGGAACGTATCCCTACTTTTTCAATGCAAGTAAAGTCTTTTTTATGCGATTTTTTTATATGCGAGACCTTACTGTACTCGAAACCTATTAGCTAGTAAACCAAATGCATTTTTAACTACACGACGACCTCTACTTAATCTGTAATTGAAAATTATTTGCTCTCTTGACAAATTACGTAAGGGGTAAGGTTTTAAAATATGGGATGACAGGGAAAATGCTGAATCAGCGACAATTACAAAGGGTACTGGAGTTGCTCTTCCCGGGAGTGGCCTATCTCCTGGAAAATTCAGGTGATTTTTGGCAAGGGCTTAAGACAGATCGCTCTCCCAAAAAACACCGCCATTTGATATTCTTCCATTTGTTCCCACATTAAGGTAAGTAAAATTGTATTTGGCGTCTACTAAAGCAAGTAAAACACTACTATGCTGTTTCTTATAATTGAAGTAGGCAGATCCTTGGTTACTAGGAGCTTTGATCACAATATGCTTCCCATCTAAAGCTCCTATGACATTTGGAATATTCCACAATGTCTCAAAATCCTTGGCTATTATAGTTAAAAATTTTGTTTTTTCTAATGTAATTGAATCTAGGTGAACAATTTGGAAGGGTCTAGTTGCAGTAGGTGTTGTATTAAATAAGGGTTTAATAGGTTTCCTATCGTATTTTGTTAATTGGCAAATTTCACAATCGTTTAAATAAGTTTGGATAGATGCTTTTTTATTCGGCCAATAATATAAGGCTTTTATTCTATTTTCTGTTTCATCTACTCCTCTGTGGTTCTGTTTTCCTTCGTGATAGTTTTTTATTATTTCTTCAATTTCGTTTGGTGGGATATCGATTAGCTTCTTGGTGCATTTAATAAGGTTTATTTGCGAATTTTTGAAATATTTTTGTATAACCTTACTAAAAATTTCGTATATAGGATCTTCGAAGTACAGATGATATTTAAATTTAGGTACTATATTATAGTCTTATACAAATTTAATTATGTCATGTTCAGTGTCATTTTTTGAAAATTGTACGAGAATTCTTTGTTTTTTATCATAAGGTAGATGGTACTGCTGGTTCATAATTAACTTGAGAAATGATAATTTGATTCATTCCAGTGTTTACTGAGCTTTCTGATAGAGGTATACCTGTGATAGGATTTTCTTCGTTTGTGTGGATTGTAGCTCCGTCATTTTCATTGACATCTTCATTTTGGCCATTTATTGTTTCGTCAGGTTGTAACAAAAAACTACTTTGCAGTAGTATTTGTAGAAAGAAAGAAAATGATAAGATGAGATGAGTAAGGCTAGCTAGGTATGCAAGTGAATGACAACTTGACACTCAAGGATGGATACGGCCAATTTTTATGCCTGTCGAAGACAGTAGATCAAAATAGATAGTGATGATAACTAAGAAGGGAAATATTAAGATAAGAATAGATGCTCAGAAAATAGAGAGGATAAATATAGTACTATAATAAAAATAGAAAAATATAGGAGATAAATAAAATAGACTAAGTTGTGGGCGCCAGAAGTTGGGATGGACCAAGCTTCCAGGTATCTGACACTGCTGTGAAATATTAAATACTTATATTAAATCAGTATATTCAAAAATGAGGGGGAAAAAATAATTGATATACAAAAACAAATAAATATTTATTAAATATAACTACTTAGATTTTTGACAACCTCTGAGTTACGATAAGTGAAAACATGTGACTATAAAATGACAATTGTAAATAATTACCTATCTGTATATAAATATAAACACTATGATTAAATTAACACTGGCGTAGCTCTTATATGGAGCGTACCCACAACTTACATTTAGGTTAAACAACAACCTTCACCAAATAATCGTATGATTATAATACGTACAGCAACGTTAAATACTACAGGAAATCAATAATAAAAATACCTACGTAGGATAAACCATACAAATATATATGTATAACTCAATGAGTTGAACAGGCAATAAGCCTAGTTGAACCAACGTAGTCCTGGATGCTAAAGATCCTTTTTCTGACTCGTGGTTTTTAAATAAACAAGTGAAACTAAAAGCTATCCTGAGGGGATAGGGATTAGGAAGTTAAATTAATTTAATAAACAAATGAATTTAGGTTAAGCAAATATATGAAAAACTTTAAATTTAAATTAATCGAAACAAGCTAATAATATGAAATATATAGTTATATGAAAAAAAAATGGGTAACAAGCCTAATAACAATAATAAAAATATAAATATAAGGAACTAATGTATGGGAAAAAGGTTATTTGGGCCCAAATTATCTTCTTTACATAGAGTCATACAGGTGTGAAAACGCTATTATATTATGAATAGTTACTATCTCAAGAGAGAAAAAATAAATAAATTATAAATATAGTACCGGTATTGGTAGGAAAATGAATTATTAACTGTTCTAGATATTACAAAAAAAACCTGTGATATAATGGTATAGGTGGATAACTGTTGCACTATAAATGTAAAAAGTTCCCAAAACAAACCCGATTGACCCGATATGGTTCCCAAAAGTGTTCCTCGCAGTGTAATCCGAAAACCTTCTTTGAAGTTAGCACAGATATGGTGCTACACTGCTAATCAAAATTGCCCTCCGGGATGAGCATAAACTCCTTTTTCAACCCAATAGAAAAATTGAGGGCAGGCGAGACCCCAGGCTTGCCCCTCTGACTGCTTAGATACTTGATGGTGGTGGACTCTCGGTGTTACGAGAAGGTTTTCGTTTCTTAAAGTTCCATGGGAGTGCCTAAAACATAATTCCCATTTACTTCGATGCTCCAAATGGAAAAAAAGGAAAAAGAGAACGAGGAAGAGTTTTTATTCCTAATAGGAATAAACTATCTAAAATCTCGACATCATTAATCAGGAAAAAGTCTATCTGATAGCAAGTATATTGGCGTTGTGACCTTGAAGGGCCTATGAATTTGGAATATAATTTATCTGAGAATGTAATTTATCTGAGAGAACATGATATTAATATGATATATAATCAACCATTGCATTACCAGAATAAGGTGGAACCAGCCAGGAATATCTACTTGACAATTTATACAAAATATTGGATGTGCAAATTGGATTATTTCCAACACTAATGTAGAATTTCATGTTTGGTTATGTTGAAAAAATATATTAGAAAAGGGATATAGAATTTTCTTGGAAGGAATCCTAAATAGACACCTATTTATCTACATAAAATCCAAATAGAAATTGATTTGAAAGCAACAATGAGAATCAATTATTTTACAAAAACAATATCAGCGGTCATATAAAAACCTGACTACGTATTATTGTGTTTTCAATTTTATCAATCAAAGGCAAAATAAACATTAAATTAAATTTTTTTTTAAATAACGCGGGCACATAAATTTGATACACCCTGTGTATTGAGCTGTAAATATTTATTAGAATTTAGTTTGGATGTAAGTGGATTTCTCTTTTTAATTAGCTTTCCGATGAACCATTAAAGACTTTTGTGAATAATTAAAGTGAAAAGGACGATGTATTTAGATTTAAAATGAAAATAGATTGTTTATTACGAGAACTATAGAATCCACAGGTAGATGTAATTATCACTTTCTGGGAAAGTGGTGTAAAAAGAAAGTTTGGAATTTTAATATCTTTGTTCAACACGAGTAAATGTTGTAGAGTTTCCCCGAAAGTAATTAGGATGGTCGGAATAATTTTGAAAATGACTGTTTGTTTGTCGAATGGAAAAGATTGTTTCTGATTCTTGGCAAGTTGGAAGGGGAAAGGTAGTTTGAATGATTGAGAGAGTTTGAAAAAGAAGTCACTATGTTTTTGGCATCGCTGAAGAGCAGTTCGACGTTTTTTGTGGATAGATAGTTAGCAAGTACCAGTGGCTGTTTGATAGTGGAGAATAGTGTTGAAAAGTGGAACGAGAGACAGATCAAATTGAGACGAAATACCTCTTTGATTCTGTATTATTGTGAGAAGGAGAGCAGAGAAATTTTGGAGTTTTGTTTGAATCGAGTACGTGTCAAAAGAGGCCCGGCTTGTTGGAGAATTGGTGCTGGTATGTTGATAGTTTTGAAGCTGGAGAACGGAGAGGGCTTTGATGAGTAGCCTTTGACATAGTCAACGAGGGAGAGCTGTTTTTGGGTCACGGGAAGACATCAGAGTGATTGAAGCAAAAGGTCAGTCAACTTATGTGAAAGATATTTTTATGTTCGGAAACTAAAATTTTGAGTAAAAAGCATATGAATTAGAATTCCAATATTTCTAAAAGTAAATAGGAAGTATAGCTAATCTTGCGAATACATAAATTTGTTTTGTTTAGTTTGTTTTACCAAAGTCATCGGGAACAAACCGATAAATTGTTTTTTTTTTAACTATAATAAATTTAAGTGGTAAAAATTTCATTCGGACATCTCTGTCCACAGGTTTTTAGATCCGATAGATTTTAGAGTATTGATTTTGATAAATAAAAGACAATTCTGTATTTTTATTTTAATATTTTGCTTTATTTCTTTTCCCTATTTTATCCCGATTAGGATCAACTAAGAGATACTGAACCCACGAGAGAAGATAAGTATAACGTGAGATAATTTAGATTTTTTTTAATAGTATAAAAAAGGCACCCTGAGATTTTTTATTCATTTTTATGTATGATTTGCGACAATTAAATAATTAATCAAATAAATAATAATTAATATAAAATTAATAAGAAGCAGATCATAACAGTATATAAAAAGTAAATAAATTACCGGGAATTCTCCTAGTTAATTGCCGTTTCCCTGGTTCAAAACACAGCTGCGTATGTGGATATTATTTTACAACAAAAACTGGGAACTCTAGATAAAAGAATTCAGTAATTTCTAGAGAAGTTCTCCGTCACTCCAAGTTTTCACCACAAGTATCAAAAAGACAGTGTCACTTCGTTTCCGCCTTTCGCCAGCCAAAAGCCAGACGTCCAATTATCTCTTAGTTCCACCGCCAGGGGCTACCAACTTTACGCCGTTAAAGTTCCCAATATTGAAATATTTGGAAAAGATATATAATATATTAATTAGATATTGTTTTTAAATATAATTCGATAAAAACGTTATTAAAAGTAAAAATGAAATAACTATAAAGATAATTAGAAGTTAACGGAATGGTACATTCCTCTTCTACTCGGACAAAAAAAAATGTTAAGCAAAAAAATTCTTTTAAGTTCAAAATATTAATAACCAAGTGGTAATAATCTATCATTCTACGTTGATCCGCGAGATTACAACTAACCACAAATTATGGATCAAGGGAAAGAAGGATGATCACTACACCAAAACTATGAATCGCAAAAAGAAAGTCATATTAAAATGTCATCGACATTTTGTCTGAAAGCCAACACATACGCTAAATAATGTACTAAAGTTCATAATGACAAATAAATGTCGGATTGGCCCTAAATCCAAAATTTAACTATCCATGGACATCAGATTTATAAAGGAGTATATCTAAGGACGAACAACCAGGCAAAGGTATGAGCTAATTCGCACCATAACGCAAAATAAATATACTAAAGTAAGACAAAAGAAATCAATAACTATAATAAGTGAAGAATCGAACACTGAATCCAAAATTGAACTCACAATGGACACCAGATTCGTAATAGCATATCCAGAGAAGAACAATCAGGAAGATTTATGGAACAATTCTCACCAATGCCAAATAATATAAATAATAAACATACCAAAGGAATCAAAAACTCGTTAACCAAAATAAATGTGGAATCGGACACTTAATCCAAAGTCGGACTTTCAATGGACACCAGATTCAGAAAAGCATATCCAAAAAGAACGACCAGGAAGATTTATGGACCAATTCAGACCAATACTAAATCACATAGATTAATTAGACCTATGTACACCCACAACCGGTAATACGAGCCTATACAACCAAATAAACCAAATAAGTGGGGACTCGGACGCTTTATTCAAAATCGGACTATCAATGGACACCAGATTTATAAGAGCATATCCAAAGAAGAACGATCAGGAAGATTTGTGTACCGATTCTCACTAATACTAAATAAACTAAATTAGGTCTATCGGCTAAAAGAAGTCGTTGACTAACTAAAATTGGTCCGTGCTGTTATTCACTAGCTATAGCATGTAGCTACAATAGATGCATGGGAATAACCCGATACAGATAACGTACCAATTGTAATAATAAAATCTAAATGGTGAACTTACAAGTTCTATGACACCATAATAAATTATAGATGACGAGAACGAGCAACCAATTTGAAATAAAAATATAGATTCATGCTTTCTCGCCTACATAATTATCCAGGAAATATCCCTGAATCTAAACGACAACTAATGCCACAGGAAAGAAGAGGGAATATACTAAAAAGAAACAATTCATTTGTCCAAACACCCCAAATACTGAATTAAATGAACCTACTATGTATAGGGATAGACAAAGCATTGATCGATAAATAAGTGTACACTAAAATATTTACCCATCAACGGTCAAAGCTTAACATACCATTAAATAAGAGATAAAATATAAACTAAGTAAACTTCCCTATCAACCTGTAAAAAGGTGACTGGAATAATTGGACTAAATACACTAAGTGATGACGAATACACATCTGCGTACTCTGCCATGAAAACATAGGTTACGAAGTCGGATAGCAATGGCCAAGTGCTGACCTTCGAACCCACCTACTCACTAGCTGGCATTGACAGAGCATTGGCAGACTAGTTCATAAGAAGAAATCCATACATACATCAACATTCCAACCTAATTACAGAATCATACAGTGTAGGGCATAAGAATATAAATGATTACAAAGTGTTTAAGATATCCGTGACAAATGTGGATAAAGTAAACCAATGGCAAATTAAAAACCACAACATCTTTCCAATATGGCAAATCCAATAACTAGATAATAAAAAGATATATAAAAAATAGTATGTAATCAAATATCAAAAATACCACACACAACCTGAGATAAGTAGTGGATAATATTGTTAGTTCCATAGTTCCATACCAAATATCAACATTAAACCAACGTACTTGTATGAGCCTACATATTCAAATATATAAATATACAATAATCAACCACCCTTCTATGCTAAGGGGTGAGGTGCATACACTAAAAAGTACAAGTAGGTTCTTATTAACTAGATAATCCTTAGTAATTAATAATGTTGATTCATAATAATTTAAGTGCAACATTAATAATGAAAAAAAAAATGTTAAGCTCATACATAAGAGTACTACATAAATAATTATCCTTATGATTCATAAATTGGAAGTCATCTAACAACAATACCAAAAGATAAAAATTGAGCTATGTACCTGCTCTGTCTGGTGAATAAACATTAGACTATAATACCAAATCATAATAAGGACTGAGCTAAAGACAAATAGAGGAAGAGATTAGCTCAAACAACCCTATAAAATTAATCTTCCGAAGATGAAGAATCACCCTCATCCATGGTGTTATCAGGCAGTAAATCCTTTATGTGAAATTGTCCAATTCGTTTGTTAGTCGAATTGTCCTTCAATTCATATACTAACGGAGATATTACCTTTACGACCGTACAGGTAATATATTTCTGGCAAAATTTTGCCGAAATAGCATCACCCTTATTGGACTTCACAAAGTTTCGCTTCAACACTGTATCTCCAACGAAGAATCGCAGATCTCTTTTCCTCAAGTTATACTGCTGCTGGTTCCTGAGATAGGAAGCTTTTAACTTCTTCTTAATGTCAGAAAAAATTTGGGGTAGAGCCTGGAGATCATCTAAGCGATGAAGGTTATCGGATATCTGAGGGAGATTTGTGGAAGTGTCTGAAATTGCACCAAAATAGTCACCAGATAAGGCAACATTTCTACCAAAATTGAGATATGCAGAACATTGGGTAACCTCATGGACAGAGGTCCTTATGGCTTGAGCTATGGAATGGATATATTGATCCCAAGCTCTGTGATCTGGGAATGTATAGGACCTTAGGGCTGTGACAATACTGCGATTCACTCTCTCGGTATGATTGGCTTGAGGATGGTAGGCAGCATTATAAAAGGTCTTCTGAACCTTATATTTAGTTAGAAGGTCTTAAAAGCCTTCGACACAAACTTAGGACCATTGTCACATGACACAATTTGGGGAATACCAAACAACAAAAAGACTTGTTCCTCTAAATATTTAAAAATTGCTGGAGTTGTGGCCTGACGAAGACTAATATAAAGGGAATAATATAAAGGGAATATAAAGGGAATTTGGTGAGCTAATATAAAGGGAATTTGGTGAGCTAATATAAAGGGAATTTGGTGAAATAATCCACAACTAAATAATGAGATCCAACGAGATCATCTGCCACGGAAAATTAATGTTCCTAAAGGAACCCATGAGTCCAGCTTGTGGTAAATTACTTGGTTTACAAGTCGCACAAACTATACACTTAGAAATATACTTTTTGATAGACTTGCGCATGCCAGGCCAATAATATAATTCGGCAATACGATGAAAAGTTTTATAAAAACCAAAATGTCCAGCAGTAACTTCGTCATGAAACATTTGTAAAATGTTCTCCCTATTTGGAGTAGGTACAACTATTTTCCATTCGGACATATTGGATAATGCCTCTATCGGACTTAAGATATGTTTGTAGAGTATATTGTTCTCTACCTTAAAATCAGAATATTTTTGTGGGTCTTGAGTAACCCTATCAATCATATTCTGATACCACTCATCAGGAGTTAATGTTGACAAATCTAAGACATTAAGATCATGAAGACGGGAAAGAGCATTAGCAACCACTACACCGTTGGCCTTTCGATGAACAATCTTATATGAATAGGCAGCCAGTTTGCATAACCATCGGGAAAGTCTCTGAGATGGGTTTTTCATACTATGAAGCCATACCAAGGAACTCTAGTCCGTAATTATGGTGAAATTACGACCCTCTAAATAATAACGGAATGCTTCTAACCCATGTATGATAGCTAAGAGTTCTTTCTCCGTAGTTGAATAGTTTTTCTGGGCCTTATTCAATTTCTTACTTGTGTAAGCTATGGGATGTTCCGAGTCATCTTTCAACTGGAACAACACGCCACCAGAAGCAGTATTAAAGCAATCAGTCATCAAATAAAAATGCTCGTTAAAATTAGGTGACATCATGACCGGTGCGCTAGTTAACGCATTTTTAATGCGCCTAAAAGCTTCATCGGCCTCAGGAGTCCAAGTAATTGTCTGCCCCTGTTTCCTGTTCTTCAAAAGATAAGTAAGAGGTGACAACAAGGTAGAGTACGAAGGTACAAACCGGCTATAATATCCACACATTCCCAATATCCTACGGACTTGGGTGGTGGTCTTAGGTGTAGGAAAATTCTTAATAGCAACTATTTTCTCAGGATCAGTCCTTAGACCCTGATTATCAACAACATAACCCAAAAACTTAAGACTAGGACGACAAAACTGACACTTATCCAGATTAATCGTTAAGACGTAAAAATAACTTATCTAAAATTTCCATATGAAGGGAAAAATCAGGAGTGGCTACCAAAATATCGTCCAAATAATAGAAAACATAGGGCTCTAACTGACTGTGGACCAATGACTAAATCCATCAGACGACACATTGTCTGAGGAGCAGAAGCAAGACCGAAAGGCATGGTGACAAACTGGAATAATCCTTTACCACTGACAGCAAAAGCAGTATACTTCTTGCTCTCTTCACTCAGTGGGATCTGTAAGAAGGCCTTCGACAAATCAATCGAAGAGATGTATTGGCATTCTAAAGTTTGCTCAAAATCACGTCGATTCGGGGGATTGGATAAGCATCCCTATTAGTTGTGATGCTGTTTAATTTCCGACCACCAAAGCAGATCCTGAAGGATCCATCCTTCTTTTTCGTTAACCAGAGCGGACTACAATATGACGACGTTGAATGTTCTATGATATTTAAAGCAAGCATGGAATCTACTTCTTTTTCTAAATCTGCCTGCCAGGCTTGAGGTATGGGATACTGATATAGTCTGAAAGGAGTATGATTTCCCACCTCAATAGTGTGAGATATTAATGAAGTACGACCTAGTTTGTCATTTGAAGAAATAGTAGTAAACTGAGAGATCATATCCTCCAATTGCCTTTGTTCAGAACTAGATAAACTAGAAAAATCATGAATAGCACTAAGGGTAGACAGATTGAATTCAGATATGGAAAAAGAAAAATCAGAACAACTTAAGGTGCTATTAAAAGCATTGAAGAAGTCCATACCTAAAATTATATAATTCTGTACAGAAGGAATAACATAAAATGTAATTTGCCTAGATAAATTTGCCACTGCGATTTCAATTTGAAGTTTGCCTGTAATAGACTAAACTGTACCATCTACTGTAGATACTTGCAAGGATGAAATGGGCATAATGGGAATTTTAGCATTTTTCAATAAATTTAACAAATGTGCTCCTATCAACGAAATATTAGAGCCACTATCTAATAAAGCTAAACAGGATTGTCCTAAAATTTGAATAGGTAGATATGGCCTATTATCATTTTGCTTCTTAACTAATAAAGAATTAATATCTAAATCTAGAATATTTGGTTGGCTACAACCATTATATGGAACTACTTCACTATCAAAATTATTATTATGCTTAACACTACCAATTAAAGAAGAATTTGTGGATCTGTAATCATGTGAACCATGTGAATTCAACGTATCCTGACTAAAAGTTAATGTCTGGACTGATTTTGATTTGTGGTGTGTGCTTGTTTCTTGAACGATACCCTCTTCCCTTTCCGACTGGAAGATGGGTTTGACTTGCTGGGTGTGCTTGGGCCAGCGGTCTCGTTTTCTGATGGGGTTTGATTCCCTGATTGGGTGTTGGAAGGAGAAACGCTGAGGGGACGGACCTCCGACATTTCGTTTCCCGAACACTTGAAACAATTTCTTTTGAGAGTATTTTCCCTACCACAACCGTGGCAGAAAATACGAGTTTGAGGGATACCACAATCATTGAATTTATTATCAGCCTGATGGCAATTCCAGCAAACAACAGAACTAAAAACAGAAACATTATGTTCATGGCCCTTATTTTGCCAAGAACGTTGTCTAAAGGAAGTTGGCTGAGAAGAAGAGTTAGAAGAGGGTCGATATGTGGATGGAGGCTGAGAAGACCAGGATAACGTTTCCTCCAAACTTTACAGTGAGGACATCAATACTCTGGATGTCCATAAGAGCTAACTGTTGATGATAAAAGGGCAATAAGCATTTTAAGATGATTTTTATTTTGGACAAATCAGATAAAGGAGTGTCTAAACGGCTACACATGCCTAAAATAGTGTTAATGAACATAGTGGCAGACTCCCCTGGTTTCTGCTTACGGTTTTTGATTTCATCCAAGAAATCATCCTGGTATGAGTAAGGAAGAAAATCTGACTTCAACTTGCGAACCAGATCAGACCAACAAGACAAATTACCCCTATTATTCATGAACCAGGTAAAAGCAGGACCGGTAAACAATTCAGCTGATGCAGCAAACAAATTTTCTTCAGAGACACCTCTAGATACACGAAGACATTCGACCTTTTCTAAAAATGAAATCATATCATTGTGCTGTTTTTCACCGGAAAATGAAACACCCCATTTGTGTACTTGCACGGGTTTGGAGTATATGAAACTAGGAACGACACTGACTGGAGCATTTGGAGAAGATGTGGCTATGGGGTGAACCTTAGAGTCAAGCTCGCCCTCCAATGTAAGGATTTTAAGAGAAACAGACTTTTTAAAAGATTCCTGCTCTTCCGTAGTACACTGTAAAGAGTGTATACGGCCAGAAATATGAGTTAGACTAGAGATTAATCGAGCATATTCAGTGTCCTGTACAGTTCCCCTAAACTTCTCTATTTTCTTAGACAAGCTATCCAACGTTTCGGATATTCCTTCCCGTTGGTCCTCAAAAGGGATATGTACAGCCGAAAGTTGGGTGAAACTCCTATTGCCTGCTTCTTGCTTCAAAGCACCCCGCAGAAGATGTTTAACTTTAAAAGCACACATTATGAAAACAAAATTATTGACAAATAATCCAAAGAGCAGAAATACGAAATATACCTAAGTTTGTACGCAAAATATTGTAAAAAGTATGGAGAAAATATTAGCAACACACCAACAAAATCAAAAATGGCCAGCAAAATATATATACGGGTGTCCCAAAAGTAGTGGAACGATCGAATATTTCGCGAACAACTTTTATTCAAGACATTTTTTCGAACTGTGGATAGATGGCGCTATAATTGAGAAAAACGATTTATCCTGATACCATAGGTAAATTATAGCAACGGTCTAATATCTCGAGAAAGACACTTCCAAATGAGAAACAAAAAAAAAAGTTTTTAATACTTTTCGAAAACCTATCGAATAACATTAAACATGGCCCTTCAACCCACCCCCTGGAGGTGGGGTGGGGGGTAACTTTAAAATCTTAAGTAGCAACCCCCACTTTTTATTACAGATTCGGATTCGTCATGAAAAATTAAGCAACATTTATTCGAAACATTTTTTAGAATTGTTGATAGATGGCGCTTTAATTGGAAAAATACGATTTATTAGCGCCATCTATCAGCAATTTTAAAAAATGTTTCGAATAAATGTTGCTTAATTTTTCATGACGAATTCGAATCTGCAATAAAAAGTGGCTATTTAAGATTTTAAATTTATCCCCCACCCCGTCTACAGGGGGTGGGTTGGAGGGTCATTTTTGGTGTTTATCGAGAGGTTTTCGACAAATAATAAAAACCTGTTTTTTGGTTTCTCATTTGGAAGTGTATTCCTCGAGAAATTAGACCGTTTCTATAATTTACCTATTAACGAGTATTCTAAGTATTAACGATTAACTGTACGTAAAAATACACCACTGGCTGAAGGAGTAAAATTTGCAATAATATAATATATGTGTTAGTTACTTATTAGGGGAGTGCAATTAGAACGAACAGATACAATGTTTAGGAAAAAATCAAACAAGGTTATATTTTTCTAAAACTTTTTTGTTAGTTTATAAATATGTTAAAGTAAAAAGTTCTACTCACAAATTTCGCCGCTAATTGTTTATTAATTGTTTAAACAATAACAATTGTGTTGTATAAATGATGTTAAGAACATGGGTGAA
Organism: Diabrotica virgifera virgifera; assembly: GCF_917563875.1. Lineage (NCBI taxonomy): Eukaryota > Metazoa > Arthropoda > Insecta > Coleoptera > Chrysomelidae > Diabrotica > Diabrotica virgifera. The sequence continues at coordinate 107,159,466 of NC_065450.1, read as the reverse complement.
TTCAACATTTTATTTTGATAAAAAAGTTTTTAATTTATTTTTGATTATGCAGAACCCGAATCTGACATTACAAATTGCAAATTCTAAAAGGCGGATTCAAAATGGCGGCTTTTTTCCTAAAAATCCTTAAAAAGTAATTGTAAAATCCGAATTTTTTTTATAAAACGTGTTTGTTTACATATATGTGGATATTTTTGAGAGGTTGCTGAACATAAATCAAATTTTGATAATTTAAATTATAAAATGGCGGATAACTTAAAAAATAGTTGTAAAGTCATAATTTCTTTACAAAATGTATTTATTTCTACATATATTTATTTTTGAGAGCTTGGATAAACCTATATATATATATATATATATATATATATATATATATATATATATATATATATATATATATATATATAGTAAAGTTTTGAATATTGGGGAAATCTGCAAACCAAAACTCAATGCGTATCAATTGTACGGCCTAACGTTTTCGTGAATGATTATTCACTTCTTCAGGGCTGAACTAAAGAAAATGTTAATTAGCCATATATATTCCATGCAAAATGTTAGTTTTCATTACCAATACGTAGAATTGTAGAGTTACGTTGTTAAGTAATAAAAAAGACGATATGTATAAAAACATATCTCTTTTTGTTTGAAGTAAAAAGAAAACACAACACTTCAACTTGGAAAACTATGGCTATATGGTTACAATCAATGAATTATTTACTCAAGGAACCAATTACACTAGCATATAACTACATTTTATGTTGGAAGTAACTTTACATGTAGATGAGAACAATGAATGTTTAAATATGTCCTTCTTTTTTTTGAACTTTCCCGTTCGGTGTTAACTATATTGAGCGCATGCTCATGAATAGACATGTAGGTTCATTTGACCTACGCATAGAAGTACCAAACACCCAATCGGTACGGACAAAAGGTATTATTAAACAAAAATATTAAGGTTTATTTATCTAAATATTACAAGAGGATGTACCGCAACATAAGTGTCATGTTACATAATTACATATTCTATTTATTTAAATGTTTTTTTTTTTTCTTAAATTTTTTAAAATTATTGTTGATTATTGGCAAACAAAAATTACTTTTTATTCTAAGAACTATTAATATTGACAATTACGTATTATCAGTCAAGTTGGAGTCATGCAAATTCGATCTATGGCTGGTATCTGATCTGAGTAAAAGATGATAAATATCACTCAGATTTTTGAAGTCACCTTTAACATTAATAGAGGAATCATTAAGGAAGATATAGGACATTTCAATAAATTCCCTTTTAAATTTATTGTTCTCTTGATGAAGAACGAGGGTGTTTTCAAAGTCCATGGAATGACCTGTGGTATGGACGTGTTTAGCCAATGCACAACGGTCGGGCTGAAGACGTGAATCACTTTTGTGTAAAGTGATCCTAAATTTAAGAAGTTGAGAAGTTTGACCAATGTACGATTTGTTACAAGAAGAACAGGGAACTTTGTAGACAATATTACTAAGCTTACCTATTTCTGTTTTATCCTTAACTTTTGAAAAAAGGTTGTTAATTGTTAAAGCTGATCTGAAAGCCACATTGATTTTAAAATGATTATCATTGTTGTTATTGTTACTTTCTAAATTATTAAATATCCTAGTCAACCCCGGAGTAATATCTTTGATATAAGGTATTGAAAAATATCTATTTAAAGTTGGAGTATTAGAGACCCTGTCATTGCCTAAGCCATCAAGGTCAACATTGTTAGTCGCGGGGGAAGGTGTTAAGTCTTCATTATGGACTGTGTTAAACAAGATCTTATTTATTAGTGTGGTTGGATAAGAATTTGAGATGAACAATTTAGTTAGTATTTGCAGGTTTTTGTTATGGAAGGAAGGATCTGATAATTTGATGACTCTGCTTTTCATCTGTTTTACTAAATTAACTTTGGTGGAATGTTTGTGATATGAATGGTAGTTTAAATACCTGCCCGAATGAGTAGGTTTCTGATACCAATCAATTTTAATTATATTGTTTGCATCCCTTATCATTCTGATGTCTAGAAAGGGTACTGAAAAGTTAGTATCCTCTTTCTCTATAGTAAATTGGATATTTGGGATGAAACTGTTGAAGGTGTTTAATAATTCATCAGTTTTATCAGATGGCACAGCCAAGATTATGTCATCAACATATTTTTTGATGAAGGGAATGTTGAAGGATAAGACAGGAATGACAGTGTCTAACACATAATCCATAACATAAGCAGCAATAATAGGAGAGATCTTTGCTCCCATAGGAGTACCGAAAGTTTGTTGATAGAATTTGTTGTTAAATGAGAAATAAGTGTTAGTAAACAAAAATTCGACGATGTTGATAAAGTTGTCAAAAGAAATGGAACAACAACCTCCAATACGGTCCCAATTAGCTTCTATGACCATTAAGCTTATTCTTAAGTAAACATTACTAAATAAGGATACGACATCCAGGCTGACGAGAACATAGTTATCTGGTAATTTGTAACCATTAAATTTTTCCACCATTTGAAAAGAATCTTTTACATAATACCTATTTTCATAATCGTACGCTTTAGTAAGAATGTCTGTGACAAAGGCAGAGATGTATTCAGTAGGGGTTCCAATTGAAGCTACTATTGGACGCACTGATAGAATCGGTTTGTGGATCTTGGGCAATGCATAAAATTTTGCAATTGTGCCATTATAAGTGGTAAGTTTCTTTTTTGTGTTGTTATCGATTTGTTTAGAAACAGCTAGGGATGAAATCAGTGCATTACATTTTCTTTGTAACGTGGGAGTGGGATCAGAAGAAATAGGTTTATATGATCCATCATTATCAATAAGAGAAGAACAGAGCTCTAGATACTGTGTTTTGTCTAGAATGACAGTGACGTTTCCTTTGTCTGCTTTGGTAACCACCAGGTCAGGATTAGATTTTAGGAATTGCCTGGTTTTAAAATATAAGTTGTTGAAAAAGGTATAAGATGATCTGGAAGTGTTCAGAATATGGTTGGTAATGATGTTCGTAGATCTAGCACGAACTGAGTTTTGTTCTAATTCAGATGGTAATGAACTAATGATCTGTTCCAAGTCAGCAAGGAGAGATTTGATTTGAAGATCTTTTCCTAATTTAGGTTCAATACTAAATTTGTTTCCCAATGCTAGAAAACCCAAAATATCGTTTGGAATAATTGAAGTAGATAAATTCTTAATCCATTTAGGATCTGTTTTTAGAAAAGTTTTACAACAAGACTGGTAAAGTGTGTCAATTTTCCTTAAGTTGTCAGATTTAATAGAAAAAAATAATTTATTATAATTAATAGATTGTGTATGTGAGAATTGTAACCAAATATTTTCAGAAGTAGATTGAATGATATTATTTTTCAATAAAGATAATGAATTCTCTAGTTTTTTAAGATTTTTGTGATTGGTTGCAATCTCAACATTTAAAAGTTTACTGTCTAACCTGATCAATTGTTGACATCCTTCCAGTTGCCAAAATTCATTTCTGTGTATGTAATTATGAACAGATGTAGTGGCATGACAAATATGATTAGGTGTGATACCTTTACTTCTACATGAAAGCAAGAAAAGTCTCCGATTCCTTTCCTTGGCCAGTTTTAAATTGGTTCTTTGGTAATCCTTGAGAAACCTCACCGATTGTTCACCATACTCTACCCTTATTGTGTTGTAAAACCCCATGTTCCTATAAAATAAAGAAAGATTAATCTTTGCAGATAAGTTAAACAGTAAAGTTTTGAATATTGGGGAAATCTGCAAACCAAAACTCAATGCGTATCAATTGTACGGCCTAACGTTTTCGTGAATGATTATTCACTTCTTCAGGGCTGAAATAAAGAAAATGTTAATTAGCCATATATATTCCATGCAAAATGTTAGTTTTCATTACCAATACGTAGAATTGTAGAGTTACGTTGTTAAGTAATAAAAAAGACGATATGTATAAAAACATATCTCTTTTTGTTTGAAGTAAAAAGAAAACACAACACTTCAACTTGGAAAACTATGGCTATATGGTTACAATCAATGAATTATTTACTCAAGGAACCAATTACACTAGCATATAACTACATTTTATGTTGGAAGTAACTTTACATGTAGATGAGAACAATGAATGTTTAAATATGTCCTTCTTTTTTTTGAACTTTCCCGTTCGGTGTTAACTATATTGAGCGCATGCTCATGAATAGACATGTAGGTTCATTTGACCTACGCATAGAAGTACCAAACACCCAATCGGTACGGACAAAAGGTATTATTAAACAAAAATATTAAGGTTTATTTATCTAAATATTACAAGAGGATGTACCGCAACATAAGTGTCATGTTACATAATTACATATTCTATTTATTTAAATGTTTTTTTTTTTTTCTTAAATTTTTTAAACTTATTGTTGATTATTGGCAAACAAAAATTACTTTTTATTCTAAGAACTATTAATATTGACAATTACGTATTATCAGTCAAGTTGGAGTCATGCAAATTCGATCTATGGCTGGTATCTGATCTGAGTAAAAGATGATAAATATCACTCAGATTTTTGAAGTCACCTTTAACATTAATAGAGGAATCATTAAGGAAGATATAGGACATTTCAATAAATTCCCTTTTAAATTTATTGTTCTCTTGATGAAGAACGAGGGTGTTTTCAAAGTCCATGGAATGACCTGTGGTATGGACGTGTTTAGCCAATGCACAACGGTCGGGCTGAAGACGTGAATCACTTTTGTGTAAAGTGATCCTAAATTTAAGAAGTTGAGAAGTTTGACCAATGTACGATTTGTTACAAGAAGAACAGGGAACTTTGTAGACAATATTACTAAGCTTACCTATTTCTGTTTTATCCTTAACTTTTGAAAAAAGGTTGTTAATTGTTAAAGCTGATCTGAAAGCCACATTGATTTTAAAATGATTATCATTGTTGTTATTGTTACTTTCTAAATTATTAAATATCCTAGTCAACCCCGGAGTAATATCTTTGATATAAGGTATTGAAAAATATCTATTTAAAGTTGGAGTATTAGAGACCCTGTCATTGCCTAAGCCATCAAGGTCAACATTGTTAGTCGCGGGGGAAGGTGTTAAGTCTTCATTATGGACTGTGTTAAACAAGATCTTATTTATTAGTGTGGTTGGATAAGAATTTGAGATGAACAATTTAGTTAGTATTTGCAGGTTTTTGTTATGGAAGGAAGGATCTGATAATTTGATGACTCTGCTTTTCATCTGTTTTACTAAATTAACTTTGGTGGAATGTTTGTGATATGAATGGTAGTTTAAATACCTGCCCGAATGAGTAGGTTTCTGATACCAATCAATTTTAATTATATTGTTTGCATCCCTTATCATTCTGATGTCTAGAAAGGGTACTGAAAAGTTAGTATCCTCTTTCTCTATAGTAAATTGGATATTTGGGATGAAACTGTTGAAGGTGTTTAATAATTCATCAGTTTTATCAGATGGCACAACCAAGATTATGTCATCAACATATTTTTTGATGAAGGGAATGTTGAAGGATAAGACAGGAATGACAGTGTCTAACACATAATCCATAACATAAGCAGCAATAATAGAAGAGATCTTTGCTCCCATAAGAGTACCGAAAGTTTGTTGATAGAATTTGTTGTTAAATGAGAAATAAGTGTTAGTAAACAAAAATTCGACGATGTTGATAAAGTTGTCAAAAGAAATGGAACAACAACCTCCAATACGGTCCCAATTAGCTTCTATGACCATTAAGCTTATTCTTAAGTAAACATTACTAAATAAGGATACGACATCCAGGCTGACGAGAACATAGTTATCTGGTAATTTGTAACCATTAAATTTTTCCACCATTTGAAAAGAATCTTTTACATAATACCTATTTTCATAATCGTACGCTTTAGTAAGAATGTCTGTGACAAAGGCAGAGATGTATTCAGTAGGGGTTCCAATTGAAGCTACTATTGGACGCACTGATAGAATCGGTTTGTGGATCTTGGGCAATGCATAAAATTTTGCAATTGTGCCATTATAAGTGGTAAGTTTCTTTTTTGTGTTGTTATCGATTTGTTTAGAAACAGCTAGGGATGAAATCAGTGCATTACATTTTCTTTGTAACGTGGGAGTGGGATCAGAAGAAATAGGTTTATATGATCCATCATTATCAATAAGAGAAGAACAGAGCTCTAGATACTGTGTTTTGTCTAGAATGACAGTGACGTTTCCTTTGTCTGCTTTGGTAACCACCAGGTCAGGATTAGATTTTAGGAATTGCCTGGTTTTAAAATATAAGTTGTTGAAAAAGGTATAAGATGATCTGGAAGTGTTCAGAATATGGTTGGTAATGATGTTCGTAGATCTAGCACGAACTGAGTTTTGTTCTAATTCAGATGGTAATGAACTAATGATCTGTTCCAAGTCAGCAAGGAGAGATTTGATTTGAAGATCTTTTCCTAATTTAGGTTCAATACTAAATTTGTTTCCCAATGCTAGAAAACCCGTTTGGTTTTGGAATAATTGAAGTAGATAAATTCTTAATCCATTTAGGATCTGTTTTTAGAAAAGTTTTACAACAAGACTGGTAAAGTGTGTCAATTTTCCTTAAGTTGTCAGATTTAATAGAAAAAAATAATTTATTATAATTAATAGATTGTGTATGTGAGAATTGTAACCAAATATTTTCAGAAGTAGATTGAATGATATTATTTTTCAATAAAGATAATGAATTCTCTAGTTTTTTAAGATTTTTGTGATTGGTTGCAATCTCAACATTTAAAAGTTTACTGTCTAACCTGATCAATTGTTGACATCCTTCCAGTTGCCAAAATTCATTTCTGTGTATGTAATTATGAACAGATGTAGTGGCATGACAAATATGATTAGGTGTGATACCTTTACTTCTACATGAAAGCAAGAAAAGTCTCCGATTCCTTTCCTTGGCCAGTTTTAAATTGGTTCTTTGGTAAACGTTAGGCCGTACAATTGATACGCATTGAGTTTTGGTTTGCAGATTTCCCCAATATTCAAAACTTTACTGTTTAACTTATCTGCAAAGATTAATCTTTCTTTATTTTATAGGAACATGGGGTTTTACAACACAATAAGGGTAGAGTATGGTGAACAATCGGTGAGGTTTCTCAAGGATTACCAAAGAACCAATTTAAAACTGGCCAAGGAAAGGAATCGGAGACTTTTCTTGCTTTCATGTAGAAGTAAAGGTATCACACCTAATCATATTTGTCATGCCACTACATCTGTTCATAATTACATACACAGAAATGAATTTTGGCAACTGGAAGGATGTCAACAATTGATCAGGTTAGACAGTAAACTTTTAAATGTTGAGATTGCAACCAATCACAAAAATCTTAAAAAACTAGAGAATTCATTATCTTTATTGAAAAATAATATCATTCAATCTACTTCTGAAAATATTTGGTTACAATTCTCACATACACAATCTATTAATTATAATAAATTATTTTTTTCTATTAAATCTGACAACTTAAGGAAAATTGACACACTTTACCAGTCTTGTTGTAAAACTTTTCTAAAAACAGATCCTAAATGGATTAAGAATTTATCTACTTCAATTATTCCAAACGATATTTTGGGTTTTCTAGCATTGGGAAACAAATTTAGTATTGAACCTAAATTAGGAAAAGATCTTCAAATCAAATCTCTCCTTGCTGACTTGGAACAGATCATTAGTTCATTACCATCTGAATTAGAACAAAACTCAGTTCGTGCTAGATCTACGAACATCATTACCAACCATATTCTGAACACTTCCAGATCATCTTATACCTTTTTCAACAACTTATATTTTAAAACCAGGCAATTCCTAAAATCTAATCCTGACCTGGTGGTTACCAAAGCAGACAAAGGAAACGTCACTGTCATTCTAGACAAAACACAGTATCTAGAGCTCTGTTCTTCTCTTATTGATAATGATGGATCATATAAACCTATTTCTTCTGATCCCACTCCCACGTTACAAAGAAAATGTAATGCACTGATTTCATCCCTAGCTGTTTCTAAACAAATCGATAACAACACAAAAAAGAAACTTACCACTTATAATGGCACAATTGCAAAATTTTATGCATTGCCCAAGATCCACAAACCGATTCTATCAGTGCGTCCAATAGTAGCTTCAATTGGAACCCCTACTGAATACATCTCTGCCTTTGTCACAGACATTCTTACTAAAGCGTACGATTATGAAAATAGGTATTATGTAAAAGATTCTTTTCAAATGGTGGAAAAATTTAATGGTTACAAATTACCAGATAACTATGTTCTCGTCAGCCTGGATGTCGTATCCTTATTTAGTAATGTTTACTTAAGAATAAGCTTAATGGTCATAGAAGCTAATTGGGACCGTATTGGAGGTTGTTGTTCCATTTCTTTTGACAACTTTATCAACATCGTCGAATTTTTGTTTACTAACACTTATTTCTCATTTAACAACAAATTCTATCAACAAACTTTCGGTACTCCTGTGGGAGCAAAGATCTCTCCTATTATTGCTGCTTATGTTATGGATTATGTGTTAGACACTGTCATTCCTGTCTTATCCTTCAACATTCCCTTCATCAAAAAATATGTTGATGACATAATCTTGGCTGTGCCATCTGATAAAACTGATGAATTATTAAACACCTTCAACAGTTTCATCCCAAATATCCAATTTACTATAGAGAAAGAGGATACTAACTTTTCAGTACCCTTTCTAGACATCAGAATGATAAGGGATGCAAACAATATAATTAAAATTGATTGGTATCAGAAACCTACTCATTCGGGCAGGTATTTAAACTACCATTCATATCACAAACATTCCACCAAAGTTAATTTAGTAAAACAGATGAAAAGCAGAGTCATCAAATTATCAGATCCTTCCTTCCATAACAAAAACCTGCAAATACTAACTAAATTGTTCATCTCAAATTCTTATCCAACCACACTAATAAATAAGATCTTGTTTAACACAGTCCATAATGAAGACTTAACACCTTCCCCCGCGACTAACAATGTTGACCTTGATGGCTTAGGCAATGACAGGGTCTCTAATACTCCAACTTTAAATAGATATTTTTCAATACCTTATATCAAAGATATTACTCCGGGGTTGACTAGGATATTTAATAATTTAGAAAGTAACAATAACAACAATGATAATCATTTTAAAATCAATGTGGCTTTCAGATCAGCTTTAACAATTAACAACCTTTTTTCAAAAGTTAAGGATAAAACAGAAATAGGTAAGCTTAGTAATATTGTCTACAAAGTTCCCTGTTCTTCTTGTAACAAATCGTACATTGGTCAAACTTCTCAACTTCTTAAATTTAGGATCACTTTACACAAAAGTGATTCACGTCTTCAGCCCGACCGTTGTGCATTGGCTAAACACGTCCATACCACAGGTCATTCCATGGACTTTGAAAACACCCTCGTTCTTCATCAAGAGAACAATAAATTTAAAAGGGAATTTATTGAAATGTCCTATATCTTCCTTAATGATTCCTCTATTAATGTTAAAGGTGACTTCAAAAATCTGAGTGATATTTATCATCTTTTACTCAGATCAGATACCAGCCATAGATCGAATTTGCATGACTCCAACTTGACTGATAATACGTAATTGTCAATATTAATAGTTCTTAGAATAAAAAGTAATTTTTGTTTGCCAATAATCAACAATAATTTTAAAAAATTTAAGAAAAAAAAAAACATTTAAATAAATAGAATATGTAATTATGTAACATGACACTTATGTTGCGGTACATCCTCTTGTAATATTTAGATAAATAAACCTTAATATTTTTGTTTAATAATACCTTTTGTCCGTACCGATTGGGTGTTTGGTACTTCTATGCGTAGGTCAAATGAACCTACATGTCTATTCATGAGCATGCGCTCAATATAGTTAACACCGAACGGGAAAGTTCAAAAAAAAGAAGGACATATTTAAACATTCATTGTTCTCATCTACATGTAAAGTTACTTCCAACATAAAATGTAGTTATATGCTAGTGTAATTGGTTCCTTGAGTGAGTAAATAATTCATTGATTGTAACCATATAGCCATAGTTTTCCAAGTTGAAGTGTTGTGTTTTCTTTTTACTTCAAACAAAAAGAGATATGTTTTTATACATATCGTCTTTTTTATTACTTAACAACGTAACTCTACAATTCTACGTATTGGTAATGAAAACTAACATTTTGCATGGAATATATATGGCTAATTAACATTTTCTTTATTTCAGCCCTGAAGAAGTGAATAATCATTCACGAAAACGTTAGGCCGTACAATTGATACGCATTGAGTTTTGGTTTGCAGATTTCCCCAATATTCAAAACTTTACTGTTTAACTTATCTGCAAAGATTAATCTTTCTTTATATATATATATATATATATATATATATATATATATATATATATATATATATATATATATATATATATATATATATATATATATATATATATATATATATATATATATATATATATATATATATATGGCTCACAAATGATAGGAAGCCCGCTACAACCTGCAGATGAATGGAAGCCCGCGGTTTACGGGGTAAGGGGATTGTAGCACTGTCTTATTCCTACAGTCTTACGAAGCCCACTCGTATAAACGCGTTCACAGTGTATATGGATTACGCATTATACGAAGCCCGACGATGTTGCCATGTTTTAATTTACGTTTAAATAATACGACTGTTCTACGAGATCCTTATATGTGTATATAAGTCGTCATATTGCCTGTTATAAGAAGCCCAATTCTATTCAGCAATCTATACGAAGCATTTTAGAAGAGTCAAGATAGAACGAAAAGATGCATTGTTTCGGAGCAATTCAAACAAGATTATCTTTTTCTAAAACTTTTTTTGTTAGTTTATACAGGGTGAGTCACCACTAACGGGACGGAAGATTACAGCTAAACGGTAAAATAATTGAAAAAAATTTAAATTGAATAGTTTGTAAGTTGATAAAAGCTACATTTTAAAATTATTTTGAAGTATACAGGGTGCCCCAATAAATGGCGGCGTATCAAAGTTATATTTTTTCTTATGGAACACCCTGTATTTTATTGCATTTTTTAATTGTCCGCAAAAAATAAGGTATAGTTTCATAAGGCTTCCCCATACCTATGTACAGAGTGTTCTGAGTTATGTTGACTTTTCTTAAAATGTAAAGTTTTAAAAGAATGCTTATTCTGAAGTTATTTAAGAAATTATAAAAACATTACTTTTACATCTAAATAGTTGGATATTGGTTGAATGTATTCCATGATTAATTATTATACATTTGTCTACAGGGTGTTCAAAATTTACAGTTTCATTATAGGAGTATTCAATGTGTCATATGATGGTTGTTTTAAATGGAACACCATGTATATTAATAAATAATTATACTAACCAAATTTACCTCTTTCGAATGGTATATGAATGTCCTATACCTAGGTGTCATAGTTTTTGCGTAATTTACAATAATTATTTAAATTCTTAATCTGTAAATCGATTTTAAAACAAAAGATTAATGTCATTGTATGACATTGTCAGTTTATGACAGTACGGTCTGGTAATTATCAAAACTATAAACATCCGTGTATGATATTCAATTTTTTTTTACTTAAAAATGGCTTTGGAAGAGCCAATTACATGCAAATTTAATTGTTCCTAAAAATGAATAATCACATTATCTATGAAAGAGTAGACATCCCTCTTTGCATTGGGGAATATTTTTAAAATTTTCTCTTAGCTTCTAAAGTTTACGCTTAAAAGTATCTTGATAGAGGACACCCAAAAAAGGACGTTTTTGAGAAATTTCTCGATAGATTCCGTGCTGCTGGTAATTTTGCATAGGTAGGAAAAGTTAAATAAAAATAAACCATTTATTTTTGATGACGTCAACGAACTTAATATCCTGCTTTCTCTTACGGAAAACCAAAATACTAGTACCTACGTGAAAAAAAAATGTCGAGTCAATTGGAGGTCAGTCTAAAAAGTGTATGTAGAATACATAAGAAAAACCACTATCATCCGTATAAAACTCAACTACACCAGCATTAGACAGAACAGGAACGTTTAACTTTTCGTTTGTAGACTTTAGAATTTGGAGAAGATCCTGATTTTTTTTAAGAATGTATTATGTACAGACGAATCTACCTACTTTTAATAATAATCGTCTAGTTAATAGACATAGCTTTCATGATACAGTAAACAAACATTTTAATGTTGATCGCCAACACCGATGAAGTGTTAATGTTTGGGGCAGTATTCTAAGCCAGTACGTTATCGATCCATATTTTTTTGACGAAAATCTGAATGGAGCAACTTTTTTAAATTTCTTAAAACAAGTTTTTTGAATCCTTCTTAAAACCTTCCACTTAGCGTGCGAACAAACATGTGGCTCTAAGTGGACGGAGCTCCTGCTTATTTTTGACGTGATGTTAAGAACAACCTCAACATAAAATTTAGAAATAAATGGATAAATTGATTCGGTCTATATATTTGGCCACCTAGGTCACCAGGATTGACCAAGATGATTTTTTTTAAATAAGGTTATATTAAAAATATTGTAAATGCTGCACTTCCTAACCCAGAAACCTGTGTTTAGTACAATCTTTGATTAATATACATGGTGTTCTAATAAAATACCCATCATATTGAAACACGCTGAAAGTCCTCCGTTTAAATATTTGAAATTTCGACCCAGTTTACAGTTGTACACTTTCGCTACACCCTGTATATCGATCTTCCGCATAGGCAGAGTATGGCGTTATTCAATTCTCACGGGATTTGGATGTTTATTTCGGTTCTTGCGATTCTTTGAAATTTGGTGTACAAAGGTGCCCCAAATTGTTTATATCCTACGCATTTAAGAAACGGAATATTTTTCAATAAACCCTTGAATTGTTGTAGTTTACAAGGTAAAAAGGTTTTTATGATATTTACAGTTTTGGTTTGTCGGTTATATGTTTCGTCGGTATATCCAAATAGCTAGAGGAAGGACCCCTGCTATGCTGTTAGGCTGTTGCAGTCTAGAAGATGAAAGATTTTTATGACTTTCTCAGACACAAATTTATTGAGGGTGTATTGCAACCGGAAGGCTCAACCTAAAATAAGCCGATGTCTTTAGTAATATTGGTTCTCAAAACTAACTGTAATTGTATGAGTGAGTCATCGCATTTCGTGTAAACTCAAGAGATTTTGTTATTGCGAAGTTTAAGTGTTTGTGGTTGGTTGGAAGTAAAACCATCATGGCGTTCGAGGGATGTCTTGAGAGTTTTTCTGACCATTTGATTGGTAGAGAAATATCTGGTATGATTCCTATTGGTCTAAGTAGGAAGTCACTTTTTTGGGAGAGGAACCCAAGTTTGAGAAGGTTCGAGTTAGCGGTCCTAGAGATCAGTTCAGTAGAAGCCATCATCATGTTCAGTTGGTTCCGTATAAGTGATGTTTTGCAGAATTGCGTGGATGTTAATTAAACACCGAAGTACTTCTAGTCAGTTTTATTTTAAAAGAAAACTCAATAATTCTACAAATAACTTAAACATCAAAATCAACATTTATTTTTCCTTGACACTTATTTTTGCTTACAGTTGACATCTGACACTTATATAACATTGTTTCCAACTACATCATACAATAACAAAAATCCCCTAGATTTGCCGTTGCTTATTTTTACTGGGTATTCAACACCCCCCCTCAACGGTAAATCTCCTAGATCTAAATTAATTTTTTATTCTAAACCTAGCAACTCTCTAAATTTTTTAAACAGAGTTAAACCTAATGGTTTTGTACATATGTCAGCCTGTTGGTCACTTGTATTAAGATATTTTAATACAACAATATTTTCCTTAATTTTATCTCGTACAAAATGAAATCTAATATCAACATGTTTTAGTCTCTTATGAAATTCCGGATTTCTACTAACCCTTATAGCGCTTTGATTGTCTGCATGAATTAGAACCGCTACATAATCAGGTTTTATTTTTAAATCATACATTAAGTATCTTAGCCAACATGCTTCACTCACACATACACTTAGTGCAACATATTCAGCTTCAGTAGAGGACAAACTGACTGTAGACTGTTTCCGTGATGCCCATGACACCGTGCAATTAAAAACTTTGAATACATATCCTGATGTAGATTTTCTATCAGTACGGTCACCTGCCCAATCTGAATCTGAGTACCCTACTATCAAATTTTCCTGTTTATATTTATGTTTATAGTATATCAAACTCATAGTAACTGTGCTTTGAATATATCTCAATACTCTTTTTATTGCTACCCACAAATCGTTACTTGCACATGTTTGATACCTGCTTAATATACCTATAGCTATACACAAATCTGGTCTTGAGCATAACATTGCATACATCAAACATCCTATAGCAACTCTACATTTCTTTTCTATCTCTATGCTCTCAGATTTTTTTCGTTTGAGAAAATCGTGGTGAAAATTATTATCCATTGGTGTTGTTGATGGTTTGCAGCTTGACATGTCAAATTTCTTCAAAACATTTTTTAAGTAAACAGTTTGATTAATTTTTATTTTGCCTTCAGACAAATTTTGAGTTATGCACATACCCAAAAAATGTTTTATTTGACCTAAGTCGTTCATTTTGAAGTTTTTGTTTAAAATGTATTTTATTTTCTCAACTTCTTGATCATTTGTACCTGCCAACAGCAAATCATCAACATACAGCAAAATGTATATCCTACCTTTTTCATTTACTTTAATATAAAGACAATATTCATATTCAGATCTTGAAAAACTCAAATTTTGCATCAAATTATGAAATTTGTCATTCCAATTTTTAGGTGAACTTTTCAAACCATATAAGGATTTTCTTAATTTGCAAATAGTGCCCTCTTTTTCTTTAAATCCCTTTGGGAGTGAAATAAAAACATTTTCTTTAATATCCCCATTTAGAAATGCACTACAAACATCTACTTGATGAATTTTCATATCAAAAGTATTACACATGGCTAAGAAAATCCTTATTGATGGTAATTTTGCTACTGGACTATAAATATCATTAAAAAACATACCAATTTGTTGAAAACCTCTAGCTACCACACGAGCTTTATATTTCACTACTTTACCATTTTCATTTTTCTTTTTCTTGAACACCCACTTGCACTCAATGACTTTTTGACCATCACTACTTTGCACAAACTCCCATGTTTCATTTTCTAGCAACGCATTTATTTCTGATTGCATAGCTTTCTTCCAATTTTTACACTCACTACTGGCCACTGCATCATCATACGTCTGGGGTTCTTCATCATCACTAAAAGTCAACAAACTCATTTCGTCATCATCCAGAACATAATCATCATATCTTGAGGGTCTTTTTATATGTCTTCTCAGGTCATATCCATGCTCCTGCTCTATTTCATTCACATCTTCAACACTGCTATCAGTTTCGAGGTCACTCTCACTGCTTTCTTCTCTATTATTTTGAGGTTCTTCTGCTTCACTGTCATCTTCTTCTGACTTTATCTCCTCACATATCATCTGTATGTTTTTATTCATGTCTGTCTCCCCATTTTTTATTTCTATGGTTTTCTCGGGCAAAAATATGACATCTCGATGAATTTCAACTTTATTTTTGTCTGGGACAAATATTTTGTAACCTTTTACATCCTCACTGTAGCCAATAAAGAAACCAAACATATTTTTTGCATCCCATTTTAAATTCTCTTTTGGGACATGCACTGATACTCTAGAACCAAAACTCTTGAGTGTAGAAATATTATTGACTTTCTTTTTGTACCATAATTCATAAGGTGTCACATTTTTTATGCTACTAGGGCCTGTTCGGTTTAAAACATACACTGCTGTATGTATGGCCTCTGCCCACAAGTTTTTATTCAACTTTTGCCCTTGTATCATAGTTCGGGCTGATTCAACTAGGGTTCTATTTTCCCTCTCAGCCCTACCGTTCTGCTGAGGCGTATACACTACTGATCTCTGATGTTTTATGCCTTGATAGTCAAGCATCTCCTTTATTTCTTGGTTCATAAACTCTAAACCGTTATCTGATCGTAAATTTTTCATCTTGCAGCCTGTCTCTCTCTCGGCTAATGATATAAAATTTTTAAGGTGTTTCTTAACTTCTGATTTATTTTTCATGAAATACGCGTACCTATAATTTGTATAGTCATCCTTTAACAACAGGAAATACCTATTTCCCCCTAAAGACTCTTCTTCCATAGGGCCACATACGTCTGTATGCACTAATTGTAATGGCTCACTTGCTCTTGATTCACTTAACTTGAATGGTATTCTGTGTTGTTTACCTGTTAAACACTGTTCACACACGAATTTTTCGTCTATAAAATCAATGTTATTTTGCCTTAAAAAGTTTCTCACATATGTAGTATTTTGATGTGCTAGTCTGCAGTGCCAAACTCTCAAACTTTCTGTTGTTTTTGCAGAATTACACTCTGATAAAAATACATCTACTAAACAGCTGTTTCTTGAACTTGACCGTCAGACAAGTTTTCGTTAGGGGTGCGTTCCGAAATTAAAATATTTGCAAAGGTTTCAGTGTTTTGTTCTTGTGAGAATAACATTTTGTATAATTTGTTATCCCGTGTTGCCAATGCTCTTATTTCTCCTTTGTCATTATAAAATTCACATTTTTCATTGTTTGAAAACATCTTATAACCTTTATCTAAGGCACATCCAGCTGAGAATAAATTAAATTGTAAATCTGGCACAAATAATACATCTGACAGGGTTGACTTTATAAATTTCTTACCATTAAATGCCCATAGAGTTATTTTTCCAATACCTTTAACTGGTAATTTTTCTCCATTTCCGACTTTTACTTGTTTTTTATAGCTTATCTCTATCAATTCTTCAAACAGATCTTGATTCCAGCACATATGTTCGCTAGCTCCTGTGTCCAAGCACCATTCATTTTTATTTTTCTTACTCCCAGTATATACCATGAATGCATTACTGTCAATTTTATTTTCTTCTCTGCTTGTCTGTTGTTTTTCATTTTTATTTTTATTAAACCAACACTCTTGTAAGTTGTGTCCTCGTCTTTTACATTGACTGCATACTTTTATGTCTTTCTGGCTATTATTATCTCTCTCTTTCTTCTTGAAAAAGCAATTTTTCGCAATATGGCCACCTCTGCCACAAAAATGGCACTTTAATCTGGTTTTCTTTTGCCCTTTAAATTCTCTGCTTGTATCACTTTTCATCGCCAATGCTGTGCTGCCCTGTGCTGACTTACTTCTTTCTTCTTCGATAAGTAGTCTTGATGTAAGTTCATCTAGGGTTTGTTTATCAGATGGTACGGATTCCCATGCGGATCGAAAATGCTTATATTCCTCTGGCAATGCCATAAGTATTTTTGTCATGATCATTTTATCGGACAGCTCTTCACCAGCTTGCTTTAGCTTATTTTTTATCTCTTCAAGCTGTGATATGAATGAGGCAACATTTTTACCTGATGAAAACTCCAAGAGAAAAAACTTTTGTTGCATTAAATGAATGCTCACCTCTGACTCTTTGTCGTAGACAGACTTCAACTTTGTCCACATATCTTTCGAGGTCTCACAGGATAAAATGTGTGTCATAGGGCCTTGCTCTATTCTGGTTACTATAAATTCTTGTGCTTTTGAATCACTAGCATCCCATTTCTTTTGGTCATCTCCAGTAGTGCTCGGTCTCACAGACTTTCCTATTACTATGTCATAATAACCACGGCTTTTTAGCACTACCCTTGTTTGAAATTTCCAGGCTACCCAGTTGTCACCACCACTAAGTTTCAACGCAGCCGATGAATTTTCCATTTTTCGGATTTATGTTTTTCTTTTTTTATGTATATATACTCGAGCTTCTTTTTCACCTTTTTTTCAGCTTTTCTTTTTTTTATTTTCGTTGGCCGCGGCAAACTACCGACACAGGCTCTTCAACACTGACTTTTTTACTGGCGAAATACTCACGAAACAAGTGATCTGGGCCCATAACCTGATGTTTTGCAGAATTGCGTGGATGTTAATTAAACACCGAAGTACTTCTAGTCAGTTTTATTTTAAAAGAAAACTCAATAATTCTACAAATAACTTAAACATCAAAATCAACATTTATTTTTCCTTGACACTTATTTTTGCTTACAGTTGACATCTGACACTTATATAACATTGTTTCCAACTACATCATACAATAACAAAAATCCCCTAGATTTGCCGTTGCTTATTTTTACTGGGTATTCAACAATAAGCTATCATCATGTTCAGTTTAGTTCCACCAGGGCCACCATCGAGTTGAGTTTAGTTTTGGTTCCTTTAGGGCCATCGTCATGGAGAAGAGTTCCACCAGGGCCACCATCGAGTTGAGTTTAGTTTTGGTTCCCTTAGGGCCATCGTCATGGAGTTGAGTTCCATTGGGCTGATTCTAGCCCGGTGAATGTGATGGTGTATCGTGAACCCCGGCGATTTTCCCGCTGTTTCTAAGCAAATCGTCGTTATCATTTTATACCAATTTTGGTATCCACTAATTTCTTTTAAGCAGTCAGAATAAGAAGTAGGAGAGAGGAGTTTAACGAACTTTTAAACTATTTATCTTCAAGTGAAAGCTGAATTTTTCTATAATAATGTTTGTTTATAAACAATGTACTGTTTGCTGTTTGCTGTAATTAACGACAGTGAAGTAAGTGTTTCGCGAGTGCAATAGCGCCTTGGACTTTCGAATCAAGCTACGAGGAAGAAGCCAGGACACTAATTGTTAAGGTATAATTTTTATATTTGTAAAACTGTTCGTTTCATCTTTGATTAATTGGTAATCTGGTCTCTAATTATAACAGAGAGATCAGAGATTAATTTTTTTTTAATAAATAATGTTTGATTTTCAACCTATAATTTATTATTTCTTTCCTTCTCTCTTGAATCGTAGGAACAACAAAACATTGACTGAGTATATAATTTTGAATATAAAGTAAAGGAGGTAAGTTACATTATAACATTTTTTATATTATATATATCATTTTATTTGACTATGTTTCTTTGTTTTATTTTAATTTATCTTTCTTTGTTTTATTTCTATTTTTTTGTATAAAGTTTGGTTTCCCTTAGGTAACCAATGGCGCCCAATATTTTATTTTTTGTATTTTTCTTTATTTTTTATTTCACATCCTTATTTCGATTTTTCTATCTTTCTAATTTTTCTAAGCTAATAAGAATATATCATAACATCTATTAAAGAATCCACTCCCTAAAATCTCTGAGACAGTAGGAACCGAGGTACTTAATAAATTATGTAGCACGAATTTTGTCCAATTCTTAATTAGTCATGTTTCATAAAACAACAGGGGCTATCTTTTGTCTTACATTAAAATGGCCCCATATGACTTCCATTCTTTGTCGTGTTTCATAAAATGGCTTCCATGCGTGGGGCTGTTTCATAAAATTAATTGTGCTACATAAAAATGGCGCCCAACGTGGGGATGTTTCATAAAATAAATCGTGTTACATAAAAATGGCGCCCAACGTGGGGCTATATCTTTTGTCTAATTCTTATTAGCTTGTCCTACATAAAAATGTCGCAGCCAACCTGGGACATCTTACTCTTAATTAGCATTCTATAGTATTTTCTATCTATTTTTTAGCATATTTGATTCTAGTTACATTTTATTTGCCTTCGTTCGATCGTAGTCCTTACGATCAGCTGCAACCCATATTTTTCTGCGGCGAGAGATTTCAAACCGCCGGCATCGCAAGATTTTCGATCCCAGCCGTCAGCCGATGGATGCTCTGGCCGACCGGCGAAAACCTTTTTCGATTACGAGGGTATGACAAACAGTTGTTGAATTTTTACCCCGTTGCATTTGGTATTTTGTGTTTACGCTTGATTTATGAAAATAAATACTTATTATTTTCAAATTTTATTATTTTTTGTGTTTGTAACTTACCTACTCAGCAATGTCTTACGATCAAGAGAAAGGATAATTTATTGTTTGTGTTTATGTTTTACAATGTTTTGTAAAAAATGTTTTTTCGTTAAAATAACGAAGAAAACTGTAAAACTTTTTTTTGTAATTGATTAAATAGAAACATTCAGCAATTTAAATTTTAGACAATAACCTTTTTTGTCTAAAACAACGTAATTCAAATTAATTTTCATTTTTTTGTCGTTAATATTTTCATTTTCGACTTATTTTTGAATAACGATTTTTAGATATTTTCTTATCATTTAACAGATTAACTATTAGGTAAAGCCTATATACTTTGTTTTGCTATTTTTGTTTTCGTACTTTTGGAATCTGTTGAGATGTTCGACGGATTAATAATCTGTTAGGATTGAAAATTATTTTTTTTTGAGTTATTGTGTGTTACGGTCCGAAATTTTTGTTTATTTTTTCTTATTTTTTGTAGGAGATCGGCTTGATAAACGTCGTTTTGTCTTTAATAGCGAACTTTCCTATAAGTCAAATTTTTTAGTACGGTAGATTGTAGTACTTATTTTATTTTTTCTTACATCAGTATTTGTGCTCTAAATTTTTGTGTTCTTAAGAGATTTTCTGAAAATTTTCAGGACTTACAGTCTTTTAAGAGATTTTAGTTTCGATGGTAATTTCCATTAGGAATTTACACGTTCGATAATTATTTTCCGATGGTGGGGTAAATACACTCTACACGTTCGGTATATTAGTTTCGATGGTGGACTTTCGAAAGAAGTCTACACGTTCGATATTTTGGTTCGATGCAAGTTCGTCTGACGTTCTTGGCAATCGATTTTGTTTGAGTTGTTATTAGAACAAATTTTTGGGTATAGCCCACAGCCTATGTTGTGTTTGTTTGTTAGTCAACTCACCTTATGTTTGGACCACATTGTTATTTTTTGTACTACATTAGATTGACTCAGAAAGAACTAATATTGTTCTTTATTTTATTTTACTTTTTTTTGAAGTTTTGCCGACGGATGGTAAACATTTTTTTTGCTTTTGGTTTGCTTTGGTTTGCTATTGCTTATGGGGCCTATGAGTTCCGATTTTTTTGTTGTTAGGAGTTGTTGTTTGGCAGTGTGAATGACCAGACACTGGAAAAGCCTAGGGTTTTGATTTGGGATAAACTCGGCAGAGGACCCGTCGGAATGAGAAGTCATTCATGGTTGCAATTCAGCAATAGATCCAGTGCTTTTCGGAATTCTTGTGCTTTGTTGGTAAACTTATCACAAGCATGTCTTTGAATCCAACCAGTTTGTGAAAATGTTTTGCTGTTCAGTTATTTTTTGTATGTGTAGAATCACAATTTTTATTTTTGGACAGGACCGTAATCGACTATTTTAAATCTGTTTTGTTGTGAAGAATAGTTCTTAAAGTATTCTTTATTTTCTTTTTAGTTTTTGATTTTATCGTTACCTTTGACTGCTTGCTTATTTCTTTCGTTTATTTTCTTTTTTATTCTGTTTACGCCTTTGCGTACTTCATCTTCGATATTTTTATTTTGTCCGTGTTAGAGGAAAAGTTACACTTAGGTGAACTTTGTCCTATTTATTGTAAATATTTGTATATAGTTTAGTCAGATTTTAGTTCTTGCTACCCCGACCAAACTTTTTGTTGCTTTTAAGGGTGTTAGTAAAACTTAGTCTCATTTTAATTTTCTATATCTTTGGTGGAATATGGTTATTTTTTTTTGGTTGTGTATCCCGGAATATTAGACACTACTGATCATGTAACTACCCGATTAAGACTTACCGAAAATGTACCTATTATTAGGCGTCTGATAACGCGTTAGATATCATTTATTCTGGTTATCACAACTAATCTAAACATCCACCACACTTTTTGTAAATATCTTTGTCCAGTTGCCAACGATAGTTTAGCTTTGAAGAACTAGAATGGTTCGCAAACTATCGGTAACTCCTTTTTTTGTGTGTATGTGTGTTTGTTTTTTTGATAACAGCTTATAGCGTTATCAAACTATGTTGTCCCTGGTGTTAGTCGTAAATGAAAGACTTTACGCATCCAAACAACATGGTATATTTTTTTATGGTGTTAGTCAGGGATGAGATACTCCTATGCATCCATTATATGTTGTTCTTGGTGTTAAGGATCCCCCAAACCAACGCGAAACTTTCGCAACCGCAACCTACGCGGAATCGCGGCGAATCGATAGACACGGCGGATTATGAACGTGTTCACACCACTTAGCGCGGAATCCGCAACGGTCGCGGCAGAACAGCGTTCCTTTCATGAAACGCTGCATGCACGGTTTTTTCCACTACCGTTGTAGTTTCGCGTGTTTTAAAATGGTTGTTACAGAAAAACTCATTGAAATTGTTAAACAATATCCTATAATATATGATTTAACGGACGAAGATTATAAAAATATAAGAAAAAAAGGTTAAAGTCTGGAATAGTATAGGGTCAGAATTAGGAGAAAATGATAAGTTTTCATTATACATATATATAATACAGAGAGAGTCTGTAAAGTGGAATAAATTCAATATCTCAAATACTAATTGTTTTTTTGGAAAATGCTCAGACCCGTCGATTAGTATTTCAAATTGTCCTTTTTGACATTCAATAATAATGTATACAGGGTGTCCCAATTTAGAGATATGACGTCATCGTCGATTTTCTTAAATCGCAACACTGTCATTTTGATAGCTAATTTGATAGGGTTTGTAAAGTTATACATAACTGCAAAATATCAAATTTTTATTCTCTACCATTTACAAGATAATAGAAAATAACAAAGTTATATCTGTAATTTGGAATATATTCAATAATTAAAATACTAACTGTTTTTTTGAAAAATGCTCAGACCCGTCGATTAGTATATCAAATTGTCATTTTTGACATATAATAATAATGTATACAGGGTGTCCCAATTTAGAGATATGACGTCATCGTTGATTTTCTTAAATGGCAACACTATCATTTTGATAGCTATTTTGAAAGCGTGTGTAAAGTTATACACATCTGAAAAATTTCAAAATTTTATTCCCTACCATTTACAAGATAATAAAAAATAACAAAGTTATGAAGAACAAGAAGTAATCAAATAATAATTGAATTTATTTATTTCAATTAAGCAAATGCTCATAACGTTGCCCATTGACAATTTGACAATAATTGAGGGCAACATTATGAGTTTTTGCTTAATTTATTGAAATAATTAAATTCAATTATTAGCTGATTACTTCTTTTTCATAACTTTGTTATTTTTTATTATCATCTAAATGGTAGAGAATACAAATTTGAAATTTTGCAGTTGTGTATAACTTTACACACACTATCAAAGTAGCTATCAAAATGACAGTGTTGCCATTTAAGAAAATCAACGATGACGTCATATCTCTAAATTGGGACACCCTGTATACATTATTATTATATGTCAAAAAGGACAATTTGATATACTAATCGAAGGGTCTGAGCATTTTTCAAAAAAACGGTTAGTATTTTAATTATTGAATATATTCCAAATTACAGATATAACTTTGTTATTTTCTATTATCTTGTAAATGGTAGAGAATAAAAATTTGATATTTTGCAATTATGTATAACTTTACAAACCCTATCAAATTAGCTATCAAAATGACAGTGTTGCCATTTAAGCAAATCGACGATGACGTCATATCTCTAAATTGGGACACCCTGTATACATTATTATTGAATGTCAAAAAGGACAATTTGAAATACTAATCGACGGGTCTGAGCATTTTCCAAAAAAACAATTAGTATTTGAGATATTGAATTTATTCCACTTTACAGACTCTCTCTGTATATATTATTATTAATTTGCTTGCATAGAGATTACGCCCACTTAAAAATTTGGTCATTTTTGATGTCTTGTATTTCCTAAGCCTGTTGGCCGATTTAAAAATATAATTTGTTCACATTTGTATGGCGAATAGTCGCGTCGGCTTTCGCGTCAATATGGGGAACCCTTGTCCGCTACCGCTCCGCCTGCGAATATTCCGCTACGGAAAATTCGCGTCGCAAAACTTTCGCGTCGGTTTGGGGGATCCTTTAGTCGTAAATGAAAGACTTTACGCATCCAAAACTACATGGTATTTTTTTTATGGTATTAGTCAGGGATGAAATACTCCTATGCATCTATTATATGTTGTCCTTGGTGTTAGTCGTAAATGAAAGACTTTACGCATCCAAAACAAGGACAACATGTTATTTTTTTATGGCGTTAATGATGTATATCATCATTATTCGTATGTTATTCGTGGTGTTAGTCAAGGTTGAAAGAAACCTCTGCTTCCGAAAAAACGATAACATACCTTAGCTAGATTTTTGTTGATGATGACGCAGAGCGTCGTCGTCGTTTTTTTGTGCGTTATTTTGTTAACGATGACGCGCAGTGCGGTCGTATTGTTCGACAGCGTTTGAGTTTTATTTGCGTTTAGGATGACGCGTTGCGTTATCGCATTTTTTTAGTTTATTTGAGCTTAAGATGACGTGTAGCGTTATTGTATTTTATGTTTTCGTTTTTGTCGATGAGTTGTGTAGTGTATTTGTTAGCGTGAGCCTAAGGTCTCTGAGCAATTACACGACGAATTAGTTATTTGTGTTTTGGGACAACACTGTCGTGTTGTCATTACTGAAATATTTTAGAGGTCTTGAGCCAACGAACCGTTCCTGGAGTCGACTCGTCAAGTCGAATGTCCAGCTTTTTTTTTTGTTTTGAGATTGCATTAGGTTAATCTTCTTTTTTTTGTTTTGACCGTTTCAGTTTTCTTTGGAGTTCTTGTTCCGATTTCAAACTGGTTTGCACGACGTTGAAATCGTGGGGGAGGCAGTGAAACACGCTGAAAGTCCTCCGTTTAAATATTTGAAATTTCGACCCAGTTTACAGTTGTACACTTTCGCTACACCCTGTATATCGATCTTCCGCATAGGCAGAGTATGGCGTTATTCAATTCTCACGGGACTTGGATGTTTATTTCGGTTCTTGCGATTCTTTGAAATTTGGTGTACAAAGGTGCCCCAAATTGTTTATATCCTACGCATTTAAGAAACGGAATATTTTTCAATAAACCCTTGAATTGTTGTAGTTTACAAGGTAAAAAGGTTTTTATGATATTTACAGTTTTGGTTTGTCGGTTATATGTTTCGTCGGTATATCCAAATAGCTAGAGGAAGGACCCCTGCTATGCTGTTAGGCTGTTGCAGTCTAGAAGATGAAAGATTTTTATGACTTTCTCAGACACAAATTTATTGAGGGTGTATTGCAACCGGAAGGCTCAACCTAAAATAAGCCGATGTCTTTAGTAATATTGGTTCTCAAAACTAACTGTAATTGTATGAGTGAGTCATCGCATTTCGTGTAAACTCAAGAGATTTTGTTATTGCGAAGTTTAAGTGTTTGTGGTTGGTTGGAAGTAAAACCATCATGGCGTTCGAGGGATGTCTTGAGAGTTTTTCTGACCATTTGATTGGTAGAGAAATATCTGGTATGATTCCTATTGGTCTAAGTAGGAAGTCACTTTTTTTGGGAGAGGAACCCAAGTTTGAGAAGGTTCGAGTTAGCGGTCCTAGAGATCAGTTCAGTAGAAGCCATCATCATGTTCAGTTGGTTCCGTATAAGCTATCATCATGTTCAGTTTAGTTCCACCAGGGCCACCATCGAGTTGAGTTTAGTTTTGGTTCCTTTAGGGCCATCGTCATGGAGAAGAGTTCCACCAGGGCCACCATCGAGTTGAGTTTAGTTTTGGTTCCCTTAGGGCCATCGTCATGGAGTTGAGTTCCATTGGGCTGATTCTAGCCCGGTGAATGTGATGGTGTATCGTGAACCCCGGCGATTTTCCCGCTGTTTCTAAGCAAATCGTCGTTATCATTTTATACCAATTTTGGTATCCACTAATTTCTTTTAAGCAGTCAGAATAAGAAGTAGGAGAGAGGAGTTTCAATTTTCTCATTACTATGTTTAACAGTGCAGTTAAAACATGTAGTATGCTCACGTACTTTATTTTGGTCAAAGTTAATGAACTTTCAATAATCATGTTCGAGTCTAACTAAATAATTTTATTCGAGTAAAAGTAAAATTTTGATCCAGTTTAACGAACTTTTAAACTATTTATCTTCAAGTGAAAGCTGAATTTTTCTATAATAATGTTTGTTTATAAACAATGTACTGTTTGCTGTTTGCTGTAATTAACGACAGTGAAGTAAGTGTTTCGCGAGTGCAATAGCGCCTTGGACTTTCGAATCAAGCTACGAGGAAGAAGCCAGGACACTAATTGTTAAGGTATAATTTTTATATTTGTAAAACTGTTCGTTTTATCTTTGATTAATTGGTAATCTGGTCTCTAATTATAACAGAGAGATCAGAGATTAATTTTTTTTTAATAAATAATGTTTGATTTTCAACCTATAATTTATTATTTCTTTCCTTCTCTCTTGAATCGTAGGAACAACAAAACATTGACTGAGTATATAATTTTGAATATAAAGTAAAGGAGGTAAGTTACATTATAACATTTTGTATATTATGTATATCATTTTATTTGACTATGTTTCTTTGTTTTATTTTAATTTATCTTTCTTTGTTTTATTTCTATTTTTTTGTATAAAGTTTGGTTTCCCTTAGGTAACCAATGGCGCCCAATATTTTATTTTTTGTATTTTTCTTTATTTTTTATTTCACATCCTTATTTCGATTTTTCTATCTTTCTAATTTTTCTAAGCTAATAAGAATATATCATAACATCTATTAAAGAATCCACTCCCTAAAATCTCTGAGACAGTAGCAACCGAGGTACTTAATAAATTATGTAGCACGAATTTTGTCCAATTCTTAATTAGTCATGTTTCATAAAACAACAGGGGCTATCTTTTGTCTTACATTAAAATGGCCCCATATGACTTCCATTCTTTGTCGTGTTTCATAAAATGGCTTCCATGCGTGGGGCTGTTTCATAAAATTAATTGCGCTACAATATTATGCTACATTGAATAATCTAATAATGAAACTGTAAATTTTGAACACCCTGTAAATAAATGCGTAATAATCAATCATGGAATGCATTAATTATAAGATAATTACCAGACCGTATTTTCATAAAATGACAATGTCATACAATGACATTAATTAACTTCATCTTTTGTTTTAAAATCGATTTATAGAGTAAGAATTTAAATAATTGTAAAGTACGCAAAAGCTATGAGACCTAGGTATAAGACATCCATATACCATTCGAACGAGGTAAATTTGTTAAGTATAATTATTTATTAATATACATGGTGTTCCATTTAAAATACGCCTCATATGACACAATGAATACCCCACTAATTAAACTATAAATTTTGAACACCCTGTAGACAAATGTGTAATAATTAATCATGGAATACATTCAACCAATATCCAACTATTTAGATGTAAAAGTAATGTTTTTATAATTTCTTAAATAACTTGAGAATAAGCCTTCATTTAAAACTTTACATTTTAAGGAAAGTCAACATAACTCAGAACACTCTGTACATAGGTATAGGGAAACCTTATGAAACTATACCTTATTTTTTGCGGAAAATTAAAAAATGCAATAAAATACAGGGTGTTCTATAAGAAAAAATATAACTTTGATACGCCGCCATTTATTGGGACACCCTGTATATTTCAAAATAATTTTAAAATGTAGCTTTTATCAACTTACACACTATTCAATTTAAATTTTTTTCAAATCTTTTACCGTCTGGCTGTAATATTCCGTCCCGTTAGTGGTGACTCACCCTGTATACATGTTAAAGTAAAAAGTTCTACTCACAGATTTTCCCGCTACTTGTTTATTATTTGTTTAAACAATAACAATAATTGTTTTGTACAGTGTGTCCAATTAACACGTTGACGGACACTGCGTCAAATGTATAAGCAAGTGTTGTGACACTATATGTATTTTGCAAAGTAGAATAGGGAAAAATTCAACGTATATAGACGTTGTGTCACATTACATCAATGGAAATTAGACGACTATAGACGTTCTGTTCGTCAACGTGAAAAGTTGTGCATGGTCTAAATTAAAAATAGAACCATCAGTTCATTTTTTTAAGCCGTATACGAGATATTATGTAAAAAAATATGAATTTTACTCAAGAGTAAAGTAGCTTTATTATTCAAAATATTGAAAATTGTTATAATGAAAAGTTGTTTGGAATTAAGAACTATATTCTAATATGCCATTTCATCTTTCTAATTAAAAAAAAGTTGAATTTTTTTTAATTATGGATATACAACATTATTTTCAGTTATTTCAATTATTATGATAACTCTTTTATTATAGACCAGTAAGGATCTGTGAAAAAACGTCTATTTTTGGATGTGAAAGGTGGCATTCGGATTTTTGCAGATAAAGTTAGGTGATAACTTCGTTAATAATAATTGACTTATGCTCCTTCTCAAATATGCCCGGAACATTAATAAAAAAAACAAAATATTTAAAAATTTCGAAAAACGTCGATTTTTTTCTGCTTTTTTTGCTTATAACTTTAAAACGATTCGTTTTGGAACAAAGTCGTACAGAAATAAAATACAGATAATTGAATTTTGTATGATACCCGACTGGTCAAAAATGTCTTAACTTATTACCTTTTCTGCAATATAGCAATAAATACAAAATAAGGGGGCAAGATATGCCTGTTGTTATTCAATGTTTTTAACCACTTTGGTGGTACTTAGAACCTTAGTAATTCACTTATGAAATTCTTTGTAACATACTTAAACCGTGTACCAAATTTCATTAAAATCGACCCAATAGATTTTGCATAATAAATTTGCAATTTAAATGTTTTTAAAAAAGTTCAAATTTTTTAAAATCTTTCTGAACAAAAAGTAGACCATTTAGAAGTTGTCTAACTTTTTTACATATAAAGAGGTGCTTTACCTATCCAATACACTTTACAGAATTAAAATCGGATTATTTAAGGGGCCTCAGCAATGTTTTAAACTTATAAACAATTTTTTGGCTTATAAACAAATAGCTTTGTTTAATAATAAAAAATTAATTTTTAGCAATGCAAATAATTAAAACCGGTATAATTTGATTTAAACTTTCAAATGCTGTCAGCAGAATTGCTATTTTATTTTTTAATCAAAAGTTATTCGCGTTCAAAAATTGCACTTTTTCGATTTATTGAAAGTTCCACTTCGTTTATCTCGAAAACTATGCATCCTACGAAAAAACTTGTAAGAGCATTTTTTGCTTAGACTCACCCAAGAAATATAAAAAAATGTTTTATTTTGCGAAAAATTGATGTTATGTAATTCCTCAAGTTCTTTGTTTATAACAATTTTATCGACATCCGGATCAACTGTTACCCAAAAAAATCGTGTTCCACGATCTTGGGTAAGTCCATCTAAATAAAGGAGCCCGCAGTACCCCCTCCTGGCCACAGGACTAATTTGTTTATAAGCCAAAAAATTGTTTATAACTTTAAAACATTGCTGAGGCTGCTTAAACAATCCGATTTCAATTCTGTAAAGTGCGTTAGATAGGTGGAGTGCTTCTTTATATGTAAAAAAATTGACAAATCTTTGTATGTACTAGTTTTTGTTGTGCAAGATTTTAAAAAATTTTAATTTTTTAAAAAAGTTTAGATTGCAAAATTATTATTCAAAATCTAGTAAGTCAATTTTAATGAAATTTGGTGTACGGTTTTAGCACATTACAAAAATTTTCTTAGCGAATTAGGAAGGTTCCAAGTAAAGTGCCTTTTCCTCCCTTGAATGATTACTGCCCTCCGCTATGCGTCGGGCAGTAAACTTCATTCTCGGGAGGAAAAGTAGCACTTTCCTCCCTTGTTATACAAATAGCTATATGTATCATAATTTAAATGTTTAAATTTAAATGTCAACTAAAAATAATGTTGATTAGAAAAATTTTCAAATTTTTTTTCCATTAGAAGGATGAAATTGCATATCAGAATATAGTTCTTAATTCCAAACAATCATGTTAAATTATATAATTTAAAATAATTTTAAAAATATCGTTGAATTTTGTTTCTATTTTGTTTTTGATTATGCTGAACAGTGGCGGCCCGTGAGGTAGTGCCATAGAGCCATGGCACTACCTTGCTAACTATGCAGAAACATATTTTTTATCTTAAAAACATTTTAATGCCTGTTTATTTTTTTTTTGTGAATATTTCTCTTTATTTTTATAAATTATATCAAATCTGGCAACTGTGTAGCGCAATGCAAATCTACCGACTCCGACCACCCACAGCTGACCGGATAAAGGATGAAAATCATAAAAATCCCAGTGCCGAACGGCATAGTGGCTCGTGAGAAAAGAGAAAGATTGTATGAGCATCCTGTGTAAGTGACAGAGAGAGAGAGCGGTATTGCACTTTTAACATACGTTTAAATTGGAGTCTCCGTGCCAGGCTCGAAATCTCGAAAAGGAAGTTAGTGGATCTTAAGATACAATGTTTTAGATCTACATATTTCTAGTTTCTTTACGCGTTCGCTTGACGCTATTGTGTTTATTGTCTACTACTGTATTGTATATTTGTGTTTATACTCTACTATATTTTTTAATTTGTAATTATTAGTTAGTGCGTTGTGATCGTGGGTGTCGTAGGTATAAAAATAATATTTTGATTATTTTCTACGTTTAATTTATTTATTGACAATGAATCAAATTAGTATATTAAAAAACTCTTTTGGTGGTTTTTCGTTAGAAAAAAAAACTACAAATTAAAGAACTCGGTCGGCCTTTACCCGATTTAAAAATTGAAAAACAAAGTGGAAATGGACAAAAACTTCGCTGTCGTAAGTTTAATAAAATTATTTATGATAAAAATAGCTGGTTGTGTGGTTGCGAACAAACTAATAAACTCTTCTGTTTTGTATGCGTTTTGTTTGGAGGTGACGAGACTTGGTCAAACAAAGGCACCGATGATCTTGTACATATATGGGAGAAATTGAAATCCCATGAAAAATCTAAAGTGCACATGAATAACGTTTTTAGCTTTTCAATGCTTGGTAAGTTAAATATAAAAACCCAATTAAATTCAGCTTATCGTGATACTCTATTTATATTTTATATCCTTTTTGACCATATCGTAAAACCGCCACAAAAAATTTAGGCAGCTGCCCGGATTCTGGCACTACCTTCCTAAAGTTATACGAGCCGCCACTGATGCTGAATCCGAATATGGCATTACAATTTGAAAATGCTTATAAAGAAGCTCTTCTACACTATGTCTGCGTAGCAAGGAACCATATTTGAAACATTTTTATTACAAATTTTACGAAAAAAAGTTTATTCTTCATAAATTGCTCTGCATAGTCTAAAATCTAAAACCCAATAATCAGATATCAAGTTTTATCAATTTTATACGAGGTATGTCAAAAATACGAATTTTGTTAAAGAGTAAAGTACCTTTATATTCCAGAATATCAAAATATGGAAATATTTTATATTATAAAAAGTTGTTTGGAATCAAAAACTATGTTTTATTATAATTACATCATTCTAATTGAAAAAAAAATTCAATGTTTTCTCAAATTACGGATACCCATCATCATTATTTTATTTCAATTATTTCAACTATTTTATTATTAATTTTACGAAAAAAAGTTATTCTTCATAAAATACTCTATTCTGGTCTAAAGTCCAAAAAAACAACCATCAGATATCAAACTTTTTCAATTTTATACGAGGTATGTAAAAAATATGACTTTTGATTAACAGTTCAGTATGGTTTGTTCAACAGTAAATGGTTGAGTTCAATTAGTGCGGTCGTAAATATTATTAAATTTATCTGACCTGGCCCATTGTTAAGACCCACTCGGAGCGATAAGCAACCGCGGTACACAGAGTTGGTCTTTTGACAATTAACACTGACTAGACGGTAATCCCATAATAAAGCAAAGAAATTGTACCAGAAAACATATTTAAATTTTACCTGAAACCGGACCTTTTATACTATTGTCGGTTATTCCAGGATGTTTATAGTGGTAACTAATTGAACTCGACCATTTACTGTTAAACATAACATACCTTTATAGTTCACAATATCTCATTTAGAAGAATGTAATTGAACAGTGAAACATATTTTGTAATTCCAAACAACTTTTTTTAATAACAATTTTCGATATTGTGAAATCTAAAGGTACTTTACTCTTGAGTGAAATTCATATTTTTTTATATACCTCGTATGTCAAAATGTAAAATCGTATGTAAAACCTCGTATGTAAAATTAATAAAATTTGATATTTGATGGTTGCATCTGACATCATATACGATGCAGAGTATTTTATAAAGAATAACTTTTTTCAAAAAACTGATAATAAAAAAGTTATTAATAGGTTCGAAGTTACGCAGACATAATGTTTAAGAGCTAAAAATATTTTTTTGTTGAAAATGTATTATTGTTCAAGCTTATTATTAAATTTATTTTAGGTAAGTTTTAGAGAAAACATTTTTGATCACTTTTTATAAACAATTTTTTAGTTGGTAATTTTCGGTTTTTGTATTACATTTTTCTTATCTTTCTTAATTTTTGTCAAAAAGGAATAGTTTATTTCATTTCTAAAATAAAATTATTGAGTAAATTTTAAAAAATACACCAAATGCTTTAAAAAATCAAAAATAAAACTTACGTAAAAGTTTTCAAAAATTTCATTTTTTGCGTCATATCATTTGAATTAAATTTTTGGCATTTTTTTGAATGAAACATTGTTTAGTAAGATGTTTGAAAGGTAAGTTGTGCAAATTTGAGAGCTTTATAAGAAAATTTTTATTAGTTACACATTTTTAAATAATGTTTAAACAAAATTCAGCCCACACCGTACTTACGCCCATACATTTTATTTCTTTTTATATTGGGTTATTTAAAGAAACATCTAATTTCGCAGTTCATTTGTTTAATAAAAAATTAAGTGCCCACTTCTAGAGTAGAACTTTTTAATATGTTGTTTATTAAACATTTCTTAGGGCCATCGTTACATAATTCGCAAATATTTTAAGGCTATCCCTACTTTTTCTGTCTTTACACGGCAAATTACGTGTAGTCAAATTGTCACTGGTATGGATATGTAAACTTTACTTGACAATTTTATCATTAACTGTAAAGATGGCTTTTGAATGTTCTTGGATAACTAACTTTTACTAGTATAATTAATTGCCTTAATTGTTAATTCAATTAATTAATATGATTATTTCATATTTCCGACCAATAGAAAGCTACAAAAATATAAATTAAATTGATCATTTTTGATAATACCCCATCGTCAAGTATATTACGTCAGATGCCCTTCGTTGCTGTGAAAAAATACATTCAGTGACATTAATGACAATTACTGTTTTAAAACTTATAAAAGTGATGACTTTCAATCGTCAAATATTTATAACAACTGTGTGTTTAATTGTACTAATTTGTACTTACATAAATAAATTACAATAAAATTTTGGTTTTAAACAGTTTTATTCATGAAATAATCGCAGCAATTTGCAGCTCGATCTCTGAAATTATTATCGAATTGTTTCCCTTGTGCCACTTGACGTAATTTCACTCCCCTTCGGGTCATGAAATTAATACTGTCAAAGTGTCACTCGGGAAAAATTCGATAATTTCAGAGCTCTTGTGCAATTACTACTGATAATTTTTTCACTACCTATGTATTTAGTAATAATTTATCTACTGTAAAACAAAAGCTAATAATCAATCGAGAAAAGAGGAAAAGTGATAAAGTGATTTTTTAATAATATATTGTTACTATGAGACGCTTACAATTTTGAACATCTGTAACAACACAATACTTGGATCACTGAATATATCCTGGTGTATTCTCTGCTTTGGATCTTCCATAAATAATAAACAATAAATAACTTTTTATTAAGTTCACGTCTTAAATCAATTATTTATCAAACACATTATCAATATTATTTAATCAACAACTGAAAATATTCCCGATGCCAGGTCAAATATTTAAAATTGTCACTGTCTGACTGACAATATGCTGGCAATATTCTATTTACTACTGACAAAGATTTGAAAAATATTACCACGGACATTGTGTTCATTTTTTTTCAAATCCTGAAAAAAAAACAATAAATATTTTTGAAAAATTTAAACGCAAAATGAAAGATTAAATTATTACCGAGGGCCGAAAGTCTCTTACAATAAATAAAAAGTTTATTTTGAATGAGATATTTTGAAATTAAAAGTCACACTAAATTTTCTTTATTAAAATACTTATTAAAATAAACATTATAAAAGTTCTCAGGGACTTTCGGCCCTCGTTAATAACGTAATCTTTTATTCTGAGTTTAAAATTTTCAAAAATTCTTAATTCCATTTGAGTAGCATTTCAGCAGAAACTACGTACCCATCCCCTTAATGAAATTAAAAAACATCTATATTGTTTGATTTTTTTCGAAGGGAAAATCTATATGCATTTGTATTAAATATTTTGTATTTGTATTAATTGAGGCGCTCAGAGCAACAGTGGCACAGTCCACAAATTGAGCATTTTTAGATTAATACATCAATAAAAGCAGAAAAATTGGATATATGGTTCAACAGTGGTCTACACAATCTAGCTCTATATTTGGCAAGATGGCACTACATAATGTATTGTTGCCTTGACAAATACTAAAAGTACGAATGAAACAGTGGCCTAACCCTCAATTGTGTGGCTCAGACCCAACAAACAAGTGTTCATCTTATCAGAATCAGAATAATACGCATAATTCATAAGAATGACTATTTTTAATTTTATAAAGTAATATTTAATAATAATAACTTTAACCCCGTCCTTGACTGAGTGGTAAGAGCGCCTACCTTTGGATCGAAAAATCCGAATGGTTGTGAGTTCGAATCTCACCAGGGTCAGAAATTTTTCATTTATTATAAATTAATAAATGAAAATAGTTTCTGTCTTTGTGGGATCGGTACTCACCGGAGGGACCGCAGACGTTCGGATACAGTTAGCGTCTCTTTGCAAAGACAATGACGTCAATTTTGCAAAGTAACAAGACACTTACTCAACACACACACACACACACTACACATTACACTAGGTACCTAACTGTTAAAAATTACCGTACCTACCATGCCAATGGCCATTAGTTGTCGAGGCATTAACCTTTTTTAAATAAAAAAAAAACAATAATTTAATTTGTCATATTAATTTCCTATTTGGTAGCAAATTTTGTGGCTTATTACAAACTAAAATAGCAAATTAGTAATACAAAGTATTAATTTGTATTAATTGTATCAATTAAAATAAATAATTCTTTTGCGATTCAATTTTTAAACCTTTTTTCTGTCGGTATCTTACTGTGTACAGGTAATGCTAAGAATTACCATAATCTGTTCTCGGGAGTCTTTGGTACACAAGATTAATGACGATGAACGACCCAAAAATACGAAAAATGTGCATTGCCAGGTAATAATAAAAATGTTTACAACCTAATAGTACTTTGAGGAATACGCAAAAACGTTGCCAAACTTCAGGGCTTCTTATAATCGGTAGCTCAATGTGGGCTTCCTAACGCTGCTGAACTTCTACAGAGTATATACTTTTTTCGCAGCGCAAACTGGTGGTAGATACCATGAACTACGAGTGTATGTTTTGATAATAATTCCAGGCATAAGCATCCCGGGCTTCGTATTGTTAGTCATGATTTCAGAGCTACCTATGGTACATTTCTAAAATTTGTCCGAATATATATGAAGCCCAAGCGTATTTACATGTTCTGAGCTTGGTTAAAATATCGAGAGATGGTGTAAAGTACGTTTTTTGGGGAAATAACATTAAAGAATTACGAAACCCGAATCCGGGCTTCGTAAGGGGGTGTCGGGCTTCGTATGACCGGTGCGATATAGCGTTTTTGGCTTCCTAAAGTCGGAATCCATATATATATATATATATATATATATATATATATATATATATATATATATATATATATATATATATATATATATATATATATATATTGCATTTGCGTCCCTCGTGGCTTCTGTATAGTTTTGACTCTTCGTGACTTCCGATCAATATACAGCGTGTATATTAACGAGAATGATTCCATACAGTTAGCGCTCGCTTTGTCATCCGTTATACTGGCAACAATGTACTTATAATATCAAGTAAAATATTTAACCTTGGTCGTGTTTACGTGAGAATTTAGTTGAAGAACCCAGACAAATTCTATTTATAACTTTTGCCAACTAGGTGGTTTGCTCGGATATACGATAAAGATTTGCTGTAAATTCTTTGTTTTCGTTTTTATACTCTTAAATCAGGTTAGAGAAACTTATTTCTTGGGTGTAGTTATGAATAATGTATTTTCTAGACTTTAAAATTTTCTATTTTATTTCGATGGAAGATTATGGATTTCGGAAGATTTCGATGGAATAAGTTATAATGTAATATACCTAATACCACTATATACCCTTGACAAATGTTTTTTTTTTTAGTTAATAATTGTTTGATGAGCCTTTCGATAGGTTAGGTTAGGTTTACCTTAAATTTTATTTTGATAAATAATCAGTATTGTTTCTCTCTCTCTCTCTCTTTCTCTCTCCCTCTCTCTCTCTCTCTCTCTCTCTCTCTCCCTCTCCCTGTAATACCTTCCCTTATTATGAAGTATTGGGCGCTCTTGCGTTTCTTAGCCAAAAATCAAAGATGGCTGATTCGCAGGATTAGCGCATTCTTTTCTGTTTTATTCTTTCGAAATTTGCTATACAAGTATTTTCCATTGCTCTCTGTTTCTCGCTCTTTGTTTGACTTCTCTTCATCTCAACGCCAATTCTTTCATGATCTCTTGTAACAGTTCTTCTCCAGCTATTAATATTTAGATTTTGGTTAACTGTGATATATCGCCTGTGTTCCAGATTTTCCTTAAGAGGAAACAGTAGCGATCAACAGGTAGCGAAAATGCGTTCCAAGATTGCGGCTGTAATTTTGAATATTTTTTCGAAATATTTGGAACACGTATTCGTAATATAATAAAGAATGGCGGTACAGAGCCCAATTTGAAAAATATATTAATATGTAGAAATTACTTTGTAATTAAATACAATATTAAAAAAACGAGCCTGTACTGCCATTAAGAAGAACAAAAAAATACACTTCCTTCAAATAAACTTCTTTATCCGATGCCTAGATTTTGTGTAATTTTGGAACTACTAAAATTTTTTATTTCATTAGTAGTTCCAAAATGACACAAAATCTAGGCATCGGATAAAAAAGTTTATTTGAAGAAAGTGTATTTTTTTTGTTCATCTTAATGGCGGTACAGGCTCGTTTTTTTAATATTGTATTTAATTACAGAGTAATTTCCACATATTAATATATTTTTCAAATTGGGCTCTGTACCGCCATTCTTTATTATATTACGAATACGTGTGCCAAATATCTCGAAAAAATATTCAAAATTACAGCCGCAATCTTGGAACGCGTTTTGGCTACTTGTTGATCACTACTGTATCACCTTAATGCATTATATGATTATTAGGGAGCGGATTTATATGCGATCAATTTTGATGAAATATGCGCATATATATGCGGTAAAAAATTACGAAATATGAGCAAGATATGCACAAAATTTCAAATATGCGCATTTCGAGAAACCACAAATTTTTTGTTCTATTCTATTCTAAGGGGTTCTTTTATAGTGGGTGGCAATCTTATTTATTATCTTTCAAATAAAATCTTTTTTTTTAAATATATGCGATTTATTCACACTTTTCACAAAAACTGCTACCAATAGTTACCTATTTAAAATAAAACAACATCACTATAAATATATTATTATCTTCGATATAAATTCACTACAATGTGATTTTCCAAATTCTTTACGAGGAAACATATTCTTTGATTAGATAAAATATTTTTATAACTTGAAAAACTCCTTTCACCATCAATAGAAGTAATTGGGGCGTATTTATTATAACTTGTTAATTTCCGTTAGAAAATCGTAAAACTATGGTTAAAGGTGTAAATTCTCTTAAAAATGGAGGATTTAAAAGAATCACCAGAATTATAGGTACCTACTAAATATAGTAAATAAAATTCGGATTCCCGGGTAAACCATCCTTCATCACTTTAACATCTTACAGTCATTTTATAACGGGTTACTATAAGCACTATAAGTACTTTGTGTAAAAATCGGGTATTTTCTAAGAAAAAATGAAAGGCAGTGAGTGAGCCGTCCTCTTCAGGTAGTTCTCGAATTTTAATAGATACGACAGCCTGTGCGGGGAAATATTTTGTGTCAAATTAAAAAATTTAAAATTTTTGTTGGACTTAAATGTTTTTTAATAGGCACAAAATATGCATGTTTCTTTAAAAATATGCAAAATTTAGTAAAGTTCTCAAATATGCGAAATATGCATCTAATTTGCATTTAGCATAAAATCCGCTCCCTAATGATTATATAATGAGTGCATATTGTGCCTTTACTATCCTTTTTTTTACAACTGCTCTACTAGCGCCTTTTCCATGATCGATCCCAGATATGTAAAGTTATCTACATACCTCCTGTATTTGTCTTCCTTGTATTTTAATTTTAGTTTCTTGGTTGCTGTTTTTTTTTTAAGTTTGTTTTTTTTTTGTCTTTATCTTCAGGCCCATTATCTTGGGAGTATTTTGCAAGCTTGTCGATCTTCTTTTGCTTATGACTGCTATATTTGTCAATATAGTCGATTTGTCAATTAGTTTAAATTGCATTCGATTTGTTTATCACAAAGAACTTTTTTGCAATGTTGTTGTTCAGAAAATAATAATGATACAGCAATTCTGTGGAAACCACAGAAAAGAAGAATACTTACATTTTCAACTTATTTAAAAAATCAATAAGAAGTCATTTTTACCATTCTGAAAACATTTTACGAAAGTAGAATCATTTTTGGCTTATAAACAATTTGAATAACCATATTAACATATTGACTAAATCTGCGTTGGGATTTGAAAAGCTGATATTTTGACACGAATTTAAAAAAATAAACTTTTCGCCTAGGTTAATTACGAGCAAATTGAGCCACTTTTATTACTTATTTAATTTACAGTTACTTCTATATACATAAAAGTCTCCTGTAACAGTGTTAGTTATCATATTCCTCCGAAACGGCTTGGCAGATTTTTATGAAATTTTACACATATATTCTGTAGGATTGAAAATAGATTGTAATCTATTATTTATACCCATAAGTTATAAGGGGGTTACCCTCTGCCACTTTTTTATTGTTTTAGAAAAAATTGTCTACCTTAATTTTATAGTATGTACCATTAAAAATATATATACAACCCTTAATTTTTACCCTTCTATCACCAAGACCCTATTTTTTAATAGCCATCTATTTATTTACATCTATAAAATTCTCCTGTCGTAATGTTAGTTGCCATAATCCTCCGATACCGCTTGAACGATTTTTATGAAATTATATATGTATACTCGAAGGTCTTAGAATCATAATTATCGGCCCCATAACATTTTGTATTGTTAGGTAGGTATATGTGTACATAACATACTCTACAAGACTACAAGAAATATATATAAACTAGCTGACCCGGCAGACTTCGTACTGCCTCAATAGATAAGAACAAACTTTTGTAAACAATAAACTTAAAATAAACAAAAGGAATTCGTAATTAATAAACAAAAAATGCTCGATGTGAATGAGTTTTTATTATTATTTTTAGGGCCGGTTGTTCGAACGGTAATCAACATTGATCACTATCAAATACTTAATTACTGTCACAACTGTCAATGTCAACTTTGGTTGGGTTGCCGAAAACATAATTATTGATGACAATTATGAAATTAGTTAATCAATTATGTTAATAATTGTTATGTTAATTAACTAACTAATCTCATAATTATAATTAACTATGTTTTGAGCAACCCAACCAAAGTTGACATTGACGTTTGTGACAGTAATTAAATATTTGATAGTGATCAATGTTGATTAGCGTTCGAACAACCGGCCCTTAATGAATTACACATAATGTTTGAAGTAATAAAATTTAGTTAGAAAAAGTTTGCAGTGGAATAGTTGCAATCTTAAATTTGTTTTTCTTATAAAGAATATAACAGCTTTATTTTATTTACATTCAAAACAACCCTGTATTTATAATTGGGTTCGGGGTTGTCCAACTATATAGGTGTTGAAAAATAAAATAAAATTAAAATTAAATATCATTAAATAAAATGAAACAAAATTTCATAAAATTGAATAAAAGTTAATAAAAATAAATAAAACTGAATAAACTTAAATAAAAATAATAAATAAATTTAAAAAAATAATAAAATTAAAAAAAAATAATAGAATCTAATAAAAATAATTAAAATTTAATAAAATGAAACAAAATTAATTAAAATTAAATAAAATTTTATAATTTGCTGCTTAGCAAAGAGTACACCGAATTAATTTCGTATTTTTCACGTCCTTATTGCGAGAGTTATGACGTCACACGCAACCCTCTTATGACGTAGAGGTATAAAATATAGACATAAACCTACTCCCGGTCCGGTCGAGTACACTTGCAAACTTTCATAAAAATTGGTCAAGTCGTTTCGGAGGAGTATGGCAACAAACACTGTAAAAAGAGCATTTTATACATATAGCTGTAAAAATTTTGGTGGCTAATAAAATGACAATATAAAACCGTATAAACCTTCCCTGAACTTCCACAAATAATTCAACATCAAAATTAGCCAAATCGGTCCACACATTCTCGAGTTTTAGCGAGACTAACGCACAGCAATAGATTTTTATATATAAGATGCAAAACTTTAGATGGCTATTAAAAAATAACGGTCGAAGATAGAAAAGTGAAAATTTAGGGTTGTATTTACCTTTGCCTTCCACATCACATAAAATTAAGAAAAAACAGTTTGATCAAAAAAATAAAAAATTATTTTAGGGGGGCAGCCCCCGTTACGACGTACGGATATGAAAAATACATAACAACCTATTCTCGGTCCGGTCAAATACACGTGGAAAATTTCATAAAAATCTATTCAGTCGTTCTCGAGTTATGTGTTGGTAACTGTCACGACCTTCTTTTGTTTATATAGATGTAAAATATTTAAATGGACATTAAAAAATAACGGTTAGTGATAGAAAAGTGAAAATTTAGGGTTGTATGTATCTTTACGTTCCACATCATATGCAATTAAAAAAAATAGTTTGTCTGAAAAAATAGAAATAAATATAAGGGTGGCAAGCCCCCTTAAGACGCACGGGTATGAAATATAGATAACGACCCACTCCCGGTCCGGTCGAGTACACTTGCAAACTTTCATAAAAATCGGTCAAGTCGTTTCGGAGGAGTATGGCAACAAACACTGCAAAAAGAGCATTTTATACATATAGCTGTAAAAATTTTGGTGGCTACTAAAATGACAATATAAAACCGTATAAACCTTCCCTGAACTTCCACAAATAATTCAACATCAAAA
This sequence comes from Diabrotica virgifera virgifera, assembly GCF_917563875.1. Lineage (NCBI taxonomy): Eukaryota > Metazoa > Arthropoda > Insecta > Coleoptera > Chrysomelidae > Diabrotica > Diabrotica virgifera. The sequence goes on along the minus strand of NC_065450.1, from coordinate 107,118,045 downwards.
TTAGCCAAATCGGTCCACACATTCTCGAGTTTTAGCGAGACTAACGCACAGCAATAGATTTTTATATATAAGATGCAAAACTTTAGATGGCTATTAAAAAATAACGGTCGAAGATAGAAAAGTGAAAATTTAGGGTTGTATTTACCTTTGCCTTCCACATCACATAAAATTAAGAAAAAACAGTTTGATCAAAAAAATAAAAAAATATTTTAGGGGGGCAGCCCCCGTTACGACGTACGGATATGAAAAATACATAACAACCTATTCTCGGTCCGGTCAAATACACGTGGAAAATTTCATAAAAATCTATTCAGTCGTTCTCGAGTTATGTGTTGGTAACTATAACGACTTTCTTTTGTTTATATAGATGTAAAATATTTAAATGGCCATTAAAAAATAACGGTTAGTGATAGAAAAGTGAAAATTTAGGGTTGTATGTATCTTTACGTTCCACATCATATGCAATTAAAAAAAAAGAGTTTGTCTGAAAAAATAGAAATAAATATAAGGGTGGCAAGCCCCCTTAAGACGCACGGGTATGAAATATAGATAACGACCCACTCCCGGTCTGGTCGAGTACACTTGCAAACTTTCATAAAAATCGGTCAAGTCGTTTCGGAGGAGTATGGCAACAAACACTGTAAAAAGAGCATTTTATACATATAGCTGTAAAAATTTTGGTGGCTAATAAAATGACAATATAAAACCGTATAAACCTTCCCTGAACTTCCACAAATAATTCAACATCAAAATTAGCCAAATCGGTCCACACATTCTCGAGTTTTAGCGAGACTAACGCACAGCAATAGATTTTTATATATAAGATTTTAAAAAAATAATGATCAAAATCCATCAACTATCTCTGGAGATATAAAGAGCAACACATCTTTGAAAAATAAATTTCATTTTTTGAGTGCACGGATTTTAATAATTCCCCTCCACCGACCACGAGTCGATTTCGTTAGGGCGTTATTTTTAAAGATATATTAACCACTCTGTTCAAGTTTACTCAAACTTTTACATATAAACTATATACATACCTTGAACTTCAAACTAGCGCTAGTTAGCTTTCTTAATAAAAAAAAGTGGCTAACTTTGACCGTAATTAACCAAGGTGAATGTTTTTTTAACATTTATGTAAAAGTACACATCGAAAACAATGTGATAACTACATGGGTATTTCCTGTACACCAACAATCAGCAAAATATACGGAAGGATCTTAAAAAACCGAATAGAGACGAATACAAGAAAATGGAAGCAGAAGAACAAGCAGGATTTAGAGCCGGAAGATCTACAATTGATCACCTTTTTGCAATCGCACAAGTCATGGAAAAGAAAACAGCGATTAACCAAGAGATTCATTTCGTATATTATATTGATCTGAAAAAGGCATACGACAGTGTACCTTCGGTAAAGTTATGGGAGGCAATGGAGAATACAAATATAAACATAGAAATGTGAAAAGTGAAAATTACCCCTAACTGTAAAAAATTATAAAACAACATTTTTAACTTTAATATTGTCAACATTTGGTTTTTATTAGGTACATAATGATTGTTTTATGCTTTAAGATATACTATCATAATATTTCAACCCTTAAAACCACCCTTGTTGAAGCTATATATAAAAAAATAACTTATCCTAAAAGAATCATTTCGGCTTGCATCGATTTACATAAAAATTTGGGATTAGGATCATATCACCCTGTACTTCATATTCTAGATCATGCTTAAGGGCGTTGATTATTTTAGGGGTGTAACCTACCCCTTATTGACAAAAATATATAAAAACATTGTAAATTTTAATATGGGTAAAATTTGGTTTTGATTGGTTAAATAATGATTGTTTTATACTTTAGGATAAAATATCATATTTCAACCCTTAAAAACCACCCTTAATAACATCACAATTTTTATAAGTAGATAGTTTAATAGATCTATACAGAAAAAAAGTAGAATTAAAGAATTACAAAAACATTTATTTACAAAAAAATACAAATTTACAAATATGTACAAATACAAATAATTTTTTAGTCATCTTCCAGTATATCAACCGGTTCTATGGTATTATACATACATTGAAAATTATCCATAAGCAGCCTATTCGATATTTAAAAAAAAAATCGTTTTCTAAACATGGCTCCTTCATTTTTGACGATAAAAAGTTTTTTCAAAAATAATTCTGTAGGATTTTTGAAGAGTTCTAAGACCGTGAAAACTAAATTCTGTAAGATCCCTTAGTTTTTAATTGGGGTGAGTTTAAAAGACTCGAATAAGGGGGTGTCTGCTCGTAAATAGAGGTTTCAAATAGCCATAGTATCTCGCTATCTGTTCACTGTAATGAAAATCCATGCACAAGAGAATTTTACTTATTAAATAATAAGCTACAATTTAATAGTCCATAATTTTTTCGTATCTCCAGTATTTTCGAAGATATTTTGAAGTAAAAGGTGACATAGGAAATTGCAAAAAATCAATTTTTCTTTAAAGTCCAATTTTTCTAAAATTAGGCCTTTTAAATAGGTCAAACTTCTTGGGTGTATTGATAATACGAATATAAAGGGAATTACAGAAAGGTGAAGACCAATTTTTAATCAGTAGGGTAGTTAGGGGGTTGTTTTCACTGATTTTTTCATAGAGAATAGCAGGTACCGACATTTTTTGATCATAAGTCGCTTAATTTTCATGCTAGGAGCTTCATATTATTATTTTTTGAAAGGTCTATCATTATACTTAAAAAGATTATTTAAGTTTAATTTAATTTGTGTTACTAAAAGATGCATTTTTGATATCTACAGTTTTTTTGATTAAATCCATATTTTTCGAGGTATTCTCAAAAAACCATCTAAAAAAGTCGATTTTTTCGTCGAAAAACTGTTACTTTCAAGCGCGAATATCTCGAAAAATACTAGTTTTACGAAGAAAATGTAAAAAACATTTTTTTCTTAGAATTCATTTTTACATCGATTTACGTGGTTAAAATATAATAAAAAATTCCCGTCCCCGAGATGGGGTGGCAACCACCCCAAGCTTTTAGCGTACAGCGGCATGATATAGAAAATGATCCTTGGACTATTCCCTATCCTCTGTAAAAATTTCAAGTAAATCCATGCTGGACGAAAAAATTGCGAGCCAAAATGCTTCATTTTCTCGACTATACAAGAAGGAGAAACAATCAGTAAATGTAACGAATATAAATACCTGGGTATGAAAATCACGAATGATGGAACACTGGACGGAGCCATTAAAGAACGAAATACTCAGGGCAGGAAAGCAATTAGGCTCCTAAACTCAGTACTCTGGGACAAGCAGATAAACAACCAAAACAAGAAAAAATCTATAACGCCGTAGTGAAAAGCATTATAACATACAGCTGCGAAGTATGGCATATCAAGGAAAAATCAAAACAAATGTTAGATGTCACTGGAATGGATTTTTGGTGAAGAGCTGCAGGAAGATCAAGAAGAGAACATGTCACCAATGAACGGATACGAGAAATAATGAAGGTCACACATACAATAAATGACGAAATCAACGAAATAAACTACGATGGTTGGGTCACGTACAAAGAATGCATGAAGATAGAATCACAAAACAAGTGCAAAACTAGAAACCGCAAGGTAGAAGAAGAAGAGGTAGACCGAGAAAAAGTTGGCAGGCAGGAATAAACAAAGCCATGGATGAAAGAGGTCTGTAAGTAGATCAATGTGCGGACAGAGAGGAATGGCGAACGGCGAACGGGTATCGGAAGACGGAGAAGGTTATAAACCGATAATACAATAATAATGTAAAAGTACCAGCTTTTTAAATCCTAAAGTCTAGGGATGGTGCATGGCGGTTGTTGAACAAAAAACCGGGTTTCGGTTATACCGTTTTTTTTACTTACGGTTTAACCTGGCGGTTATAACCGGTCAAATAACCGGTTGTTCCAAAAACCGGTTTTCGTTTTTTTAATCAAAAGCAAATAGGTTATAATGTTACATTTATATTGCACTTTAGTTTGCTCAATTTTCCTCCCGAAAAATTTCCCAACCAATTCAACCTATAACAATTTTCCTAGGCGCTCTCAAATTACCCTAAAAATGGGCGAAAGTACCCCAATCTCTGATTCGTCGCTCGTTGTAGACGGCTTCGGCGTATAGTGCGTTGTCAATAATTGGGATATTCTCAAAAATGATGATCCTACCCGATCTACCGAATGTCCCTTAGATCTATCAAGTTTAGAAAAATATCCAAATGACTTATATTTTACTTAAAAATAAATTCGATAAACCAATTCATTATTTACTTCTCTATTGCCATCAAAAAATTTCAGTAGGTTATATTTTTTAATACGTTTGTAATACCTACCTTTTATTTCCTAATATTTAAAAATTACATATTGGAGATTCCTAATCGTATTTCGGTATTCACATTTCATACAAGACTCTCAAGTCTCAAGTACTCAAGTATAAACAATTTTTAGATGATGGTTGGAATATCGATTTCAAGCAGATCACTTACTTTTTTACGTAACTATATTATCATCTAAAACTAAATAACTATTCCCAAAATTGTTTCATAAAAGCTGATGTGACAATTTAGTCCAGTTCTCTATTAGTAAATAAAAGTTGAATTATGGTTGTTTGGGTTAATTACTTATTACTTCGCATATTATTTATAATACATATGATTGAGATCGAAGATAGATAGAAATTTCTTCATTTTTCTCTAAATAAATTTTTTTTCCACAGGTAACTTATTCGGTTTTTCACCGGTTATTACTTTAAAAAGAAAAAACCGGTTATAACCGGGACAAAAAAAACCGGTAAAACCGATTATTTCGAATTAAAAAACCGGTTTTAGGTTATAACCGGTAGGTTTTTCCCATCCCTAAATCGATTAATTTAGTTTGCAGTCAATACTAACAAAGTTATTCAAATTGTTTATAAGCCAAAAATGACTCTACTTTACTAAAATATTTTCGGAATGATAAAAATGACTTTTTATTATTTTTTTAAAAACTTTGAAAACATAAGTATTCTTTTTTCATGCGGTTTTCACATATCAAATTTTTTATTTTTGAAATTTAAGTTTTATTTTGCAACTTCCGAAGCAACAAATAATCGTACCAAAATTCAAAAACTGACATTTTTGACCCTTATTTGCTAATAACTAAAATTATCGTCCGAACTGTAACGGACATTTTTATATTTATAATGTAATAGGTATATAGTATCCAAAAAATCCATTTGCAACCTGGCCGGTCAAGTGTTCCGAACGTATATTTTTGCCTTATTTCCCTGGAGTACAATGTGTCTCCGGTTATCCATTTCTTTTCTCTTTTTTTTTCATCCCTATAATTTCGTTTGCAGTTTTTGCATAATATCCTTGAAGTTCTTCCATATTTCTTCCACTGTTTCCTCATGTTGGGACACTGCTGTTCGGTTTAATTTCAATCTTTTTGTGAATTCGATTCTTGTGTTTACTTTCCGGTTTTTGTCTTTGGCTAATTTCATCTTTATTTTGACCCTTACTTCAAAGACGCATGTCTTTGATATGTTTAATTGCAGACCAAATATTTGATTTTCGTTTTCAACCAGTCGTGTAAGATCAATCAGCTCTGATTGACTATTTGCAAGAAGGGCTGTGTCATCTGCGAAACGTAGGTTGTCTATTTTATGATTATTTGTTGAGATGACTTTTTCCCATCCTTCAAGTGCTCTTCTCATAATATGCTCTTCATATATGTTGAATAATCGTGGAGATAGTATACATCCCTGTCTGACACCCTGTTCTGGATGAAATTCCTTTGAAAGTGTGTCAAGCACTTTAACTGATCCAATAGTGTGTTCGTATAGTTCAGTTAAAAGCGAAATAAGGTGTTGGGGTACGCCTACTTCTTTTAGTATTTGCCATAAGTGTCTCCACTTGACCCTGTCGAACGCCTTACGATAATCTATAAAGCATATGCACAGTGGAATATTAAATTCCCTATATTTTTCGATTATCTGTCTTATATTCAACAGGTGTTCTCGAGTACCTCTACCTTTGGTAAATCCAGTTTGCTCTTGTGGAATTTCTCTTTGAAGGAATGTTTTTAGTCTCTCATTGATTATATTTAGTATTATTTTACTGGCATGTGATATAAGAGAAATAGTTCTATAATTGTCGCATTTATGGAAGCTGCCTTTTTTATGAATTGTTGTTATTGTAGATTTTGTCCAGTCTTCAGGCCATTGTTTAGAATGCCATATTTGGTTACAGAGTAGATGAAGTAATTTTACGCCAGTTTCTTCTGTGGCTTTGAGTATTTCTGCTGTTATCATATCTGGACCTGGTGCTTTATTATATTTAAGCTTAATGATCACTAGTCTTACTTTATTTTCAAGTATATCAGGTTCTCCTTCTACTTCATCAAAGATTTGGTTAACAGGTTCTTGGGGTTAATCATCTTTATATAGGTACCTGCAATACGATCTCCATGTCTCTGCTATATCTTCTCTGATTGTTCTCAGAGTTCCAGTGTTGTCTTCAATGGCCCAAGTTCTGGCTTTGAAGTATCTTGTTAAGTAGCGTATTTTTCTAAATAGATCTCTCGGCTGATTATTCTGATCATGTCTCTCAATTTCTTTGCATATACTTTGATAGTACAGTTTTTTATCTGCCTTGCATCTTCGCTTTACTTTTTTATTGAGATTTCTTAAACTAGCTTTTTTCCTTTCACTATGCATACCACTTTGACAAAGATTTCTTCTATTCTCAATTATTTGAAAGGTTCCATCTGTTATCCAGTGTTTCCGTTTCACAGGATTAGGTGTTGTTACACAATGTTTAAAAGTCTCCCATATTTCTTGTGATGTTCCGTTACGAATAGAGGGCATTATTTTATGTAATTACTTCTTGGAGAAGTTCGTCCTGCGTTTTTAGTTCTATCTAATGATCTATCTGATTATATCTATTATACAGGTGGTGACATTATAATTGATATATTATAGTATGAGAATAGAAAAATTATATTATTAAAAATATTGTAATAAATAATTATATCTATGCATCTATAAGCGGGGTTCCTATAGCCTCTGCTACTTCTCGCATTTCGACCGCTATCTTTTTCTGTCCATCCATTCGTCTTCTTTGATGGCTTTATCTCTCATGATGTACTGTACATCTTCTTCCCAGGTAACTGAAGGCCTTCCCCTTCTTCTTCTTTGTTGTGGTATGTAATTTAAAGCTTTCTTTGGCCATCTATCTTCATTCATTCGTTTGACGTGACCATACCACACTAGTTGTCTCGTTTCAATTCTATCTACACTGGAATATACAGTTTTTGTCCTCCTTCCTGATGCGATATTTTATATACCACACGCTCTCCTTAGATAATCTATTTCTACTACCTACTTCTATTCTCTTTCTATCTTTTTTTGTGATCTGCCAAACTTCTGCTCCATAAGTCATAATAGGCTCTACCAAGGTACGATAGATTGTCGTTTTTTGTCTTATCTCTTTAGACCATAGTAGAGAGCTTAGAATGTTTACCGCTATTTTGCCCTGCTGTGTTCTGTTTTCGATGTCTCTTTTGCCTTCTTTAGGTAATATAGATTCGAGATATTTATATTCTTTAAATGTATTTGTTGTTCTAATTTCTAAATCTGGATCTCCTAATAAAGAATTAAGAATTAAATTCTAACACTTCTATAATATGTTACAATTGAGCAATTAGACTACCAGTTTCGGCAACTGGTTATGATAAATTCATCAATTTTAATGAACATACTTCTTAATTGTTTTTATTCTTGCAGTAAAAAAATACACTGTTAATTATACAAAGAGAATATCATTAATCTGTCACAACAATAATTGTTTTAACATACTACAATAATCATTTATAAAAATATCCGAAGTCTAAATACCAACATTTGAGGTGGCAACAGCGTAGTAGAAGCCATGAGGACATTAACTGAAATATACGGATTCCGCGACAACCTTAAAATGAATAAATATATATTTGGACGTCATCAAAACCGTTAAAGTGATTTTAGATATACAGCAAGCGAACGTGGCGCGCCTGACGGCAACTGCCTCAAGTTATGTGTATATTATTATACAGATAACGTGTCTGAGGACATCCGGCCAATATTTTGTTCAAGCATTGTAGGAAGTGGTACCTTTCACCTGCGATAAATTTTAGAGAAAATCCTCGTGGCAACCGTATATCGGAGTCCACGAAGACCTGGACGCCACGAGAGACTACAGTTTAACATGGGGGGACGTCATGAGATGCTAAAAATAAATAAATATATATATATATATATATATATATATATATATATATATATATATATATATATATATATATATATATATATATATATATATATATATATATATATGTATATATATATATATATATATATATATATATATATATATATATATATATATATATATATATATATATATATATATATATATATATATATACATCCTACTATCAATTTGGCATCGATACATTATGCATTTACCATCGATTTGGCATCGTCTTGCAAAGTGGCATCTGTATATCGATGCCACTTTACACTACCTTAATAACTTTATTCCTGTACTTGCTACCAGAAGTCTAATCAGCTCGGTAGTTAGAGATTTGATTCCTTGATGTTACTTTAATATATCAGCTTTCCTTGTTTACCTCTTACTAAGTTATATAAGTTTATTCCATAAAATGTTTGAGTCCAAAATGATCGTACAGTGAAAATATTATATACATTTAGTTCAGTGTTTTACCGTTTTGTCGCTGCCGTTATATACATGAAAACGTATATCCCACTTTCATTATCAATCATTTTGGCATCAGAAATTTGGCATCACTGTTGAATACAATATTATTCACAACGAAAAATAGACAATTTGAGAATGTATATATTATTTTCATAAAGAAATCAGTCTGGCATCATGTTTTATTGTTTTCACCCAATTTTGAAAAAATGTGAAAACTTTGTATTATCCACGTCCGTCTGTCTGTAACCACAACTCCTCCGTCAATATACCAGCTAGAATGACAAATGAGGTATCAAATGAAAGCTGATAATCCAAGGATGGTACTAAAGGTGAGATATTTGACCTTGGCGGTCTGTCCGTCGGTCTTTACGACCGCGAATATAACTCCTCCATCATTATACCAGGTAGAATGACAAATGACGTGTCAAATGAAAGCATATAATCCAAGGATGGTACTAACGGTGAGATATTTGACCTAGGCTGTCTTTCCGTCGGTCCCTCCGACCGCAAATATAACTCCTCCGTCATTATACCAGGTAGAATGACAAATAAGGTGTCAAAAGAAAGCTTATAATACAAGGATGGTACTAAAGGTGAGATATTTGACTTAGGCGGTCTGTGACTCGGTCCCTCCGACCGCAAATGAGGTGTCAAATGAAAGCTGATAATCCTAGGATGGTACTAAAGGTGAGATTTTTGACCTAGGCTGTCTTTCCGTCGGTCCCTCCGACCGCGAATATAACTCCTCCGTCATTATACCAGGTAGAATGACAAATGAGGTGTCAAAAGAAAGCTTATAATACAAGGATGGTACTAAAGGTGAGATATTTAACTTAGGCGATCTGTGCGCCGGTCCCTCCGACCGCCAATATAACTCCTCCATCATTATACCAGGTAGAATGACAAATGAGGTGTCAAATGAAAGCTTATATTCCAAGGATGCTAATAAAGGTGAGATATTTGACCTAGGCTGTCTTTCCGACGGTCCGTACGACCGGGAATATAACTCCTCCGTCATTATACCATGTAGAATGAGAAATGAGGTGTCAAATGAAGGCTGATATTCCAAGGATGGTACTAAAGGTGAGATATTTGACCTACATGGTCTGTCCGTCGGTCCGTCCGACCGCGAGTATAACTCCTCAATCATTATACCAGGTATAATGATAAATGAGGTGTCAAATGAAAGCTTATAATCCAAGGATGGTACTAAAGGTGAGATATTTGGCCTAGGCAATCTTTCTGTCGGTCCGTACGACCGCGAATATAACTTCTCCGTCATTATACCAGGTAGAATGACAAATGAGGTGTCAAATGAAAGCTTATATTCCAAGGATGGTACTAAAGGTGAGATATTTGACCCAGGCTGTCTTTCCGTCGGTCCGTACGACCGCGCATATAACCCCTCCGTCGTTATACCAGGTAGAATGACAAATGAGGTGTCAAATGAAAGCTGATAATCCAATGATAGTACTACAGGTGAGCGATTTGACCTGGGCTGTCTTTCCGCCGGTCCGTACGACCGCGACTATAACTTCTGCGTCTTTATACCAAGTAGAATGACAAATGAGGTGTCAAATGAAAGCTGATAATCCAATGATGGTACTACAGGTGAGCGATTTGACCTAAGCTGTCTTTCCGCCGGTCCGTACGACCGCGACTATAACTTCTGCGTCTTTATACCAAGTAGAATGATAAATAAGGTGTCAAATGAAAGCTTATAATCCAAGGATGGTACTAAAAGTGAGATTTTTGGCCTAGACAATCTTTCTGTCGGTCCGTACGACCGCGAATATAACTTCTCCGTCATTATACCAGGTAGAATGACAAATAAGGTGTCAAATGTAAGCTGGTAATACAAGGATGGTACTAAAGGTGAGATATTTGACCTAGGCGGTCTGTCGGTGGGTCCGTCCGACCGCGAATGTAACTCCTCTATCATTATACCAGCTATAATAATAAATGAGGTGTCAAATGAAAGCTTATAATCCAAGGATGGTACTAAAGGTGAGATATTTGAGCTGGGTACTCTTTCTGTCGGTCCGTACGACCGCCAATATAACTCCTCCGCCATTATACCGGGTAGAATGACAAATGAGGTGTCAAATAAAAGCTTGTGGGTGAAAACCTAGGACTTACGAAGTCCAATTTAAAAATAGGGCATATCAGAGATATGCCTTAGACATCATAGAAGACAATGACACAGAAAAATCAAACAAGCAATATGTCAAAAGGGCCTTAGTTATGTATCTTCGGTCCTGTTGGTCCAATCGTGATGTATAGCACCTCAAATGTTAGGATTTGACAAACAGAATACAATGAGAGAAAAATCAAATACAACCTCATGTCAAAAGGGCCTTAGTCGCGTATCTTCGGTCCTATAAGACCAATCGTGACGTACGGCATCTCAAATAATAGGACTTGACAAATAAAATACAATGACACAGAAAAATCAAATACAGCAACAAGTCAAAAGGGCCCTAGTTATGTATATCTAGTCCTATTGGTCCAATTGTGACGTACAGCAGCTCAAATGGTAGGGTTTAATGAACAGAATACAATGACACAGAAAAATCAAATACAACAATATGTCAAAAGGGCCTTATTTACGTATCTTCGCTCCTATTGGTCCAATCGTGGCGCACAGCACCTAAAATAACTGGATTTGACTAATATAATACAATGACGTATGAAAATCAATTACAGCATCATGTCAAAAATGCCTTAGTCTTGTATCTACGGTTCTATTGGTTCAATCGTGACGTACAGCGTCTGAAATGATGGGATTTTACTGGCAGAATAAGATGGTGTAGACAAATGAAAATGACGGCATGTAATAACACTTTAAAATTGTAGAAATAAAATGGATTAACACACATGGTATGACATATTAGGTGAGAGTATCTAACAAATAGAATACGATTACATACGTCCAGTTTTTGACAAGCGACTTCTCTACATATGATAAACGCGAAAGGGCCCCAACGTTCACTGCTCGACATAGGCCTCCCGTTCACTGCATATACCCACTGCTTTCTGACGCTGTGACTTGAGAGGATAGGATTTAACGAATAGAACGACAAAGAAGACTAAACAAGGCAGCTCACGGGAAAAACACAACTGTCCGTTTTATACTCTACAGGGAAGCATCAAATATTCAACGTAAGAATATATTAGAGTATAACGGTATGATAAATCTTTTTCTTCTTTTTTTCATTTAGTGCATTCCGTACGTTTTTTAAACATAATCAGGAGAAGTTGTTGAATTTCTGAAGTCTATAAAAGAATTTCTTAACAAACCTTTTTTTAATTGTGTTATGGATTATTTTTAAGAATGTGTTTAAAAGGCAGTTCGCAGGCTTATTGTTCAATGGTCTTATCACTTTCAAGCGCCTGTCTTTTTTGTAGGACTATTAATTGTTACTTGTGATTTCAACCATTCTAGCGGGGCAATGCCTTTTCTATAACTGAAATGAATATTGTTATCCATTTAATTTTTTTCCTCAATTAATTGAATGCCTCCTACTGGTGTTTGGTCTAAGCTTACCGCTTTTCCCCATTTAAGCTAAACTGCTCGTCAAAAGTTAGGGATATAGAAAATTATGCTCATTTTCATAGCTAATTTTTTCGAGAACAGATTAACGGATTCCACTATTTTTTTTTTAATATTTTAGATTTTTCTTTAGTATTTACACAGTTGTGCAAAGGTTTACACAAACTTCTTTTTTGTACTTATACCGAGTGGTAGGTATAAGTACAGAAAAGAAGTTTGAGTAAACCTCTTGATAGGTATTAGTTACGTATCTTCACTCCCATTGGTCCCAACGTGTCGTACGGCGGCTCAAATCATTGGAATCAGCCAACAGAATACAATGACTAGGGAGCGGATTTATATGCGATCAATTTTGATGAAATATTCGCATATATATGCGGTAAAAAATTACGAAATATGCGCAAGATATGCACAAAAATTCAAAAAATGCGCATTTCGGGAAACCACAAATTTTCTGTCTTATTTAGTAATCTTATTTATTATTTTTCAAATAAAATCTTTTTTTATATATGCAATTTATTCACAGTTTTTACAAAAACTGCTACCAATAGTTACCTATTTAAAATAAAACAACAATATCACTATAAATATATCTTCGATTATAATTCACTACAATGTGTTTTTCCAAATTCTTTACGAGGAAACATATTCTTTGATCAGACAAAATATTTTTATAACTTGAAAAACTCCTTTCAACATCGATAATTGGTGCGTATTTAAAATAACTTGTTAATTTCCGTTAGAAAATCGTAAAACTTTGGCTAAAGGTGTAAATTCTCTTAACAATAGAGGATTTAAAAAATCACCAGAATTATAGGTAGGTACCTACCCTAATAGCACAAGGACGTCCAATGGACGTCCTTCACGGACTTTAGGGACGTCCATTGGACGTCCGTTTTCGTCCGAGGAACGTCCTTTATACGTCCTATTTTGGTCCAAATGTCGCGCTACCGAACGTCCATTGGACGTCCATCTAATGTCCGAGGGGACATATATTGGATCTTAATCGCACGTAAATTGGACCTTAATCGGACGTCCTAGGGGACGTAAATTGGACCCTAATCGGACGTAAATTGGACCTTAATCGGACGTAAATTGAACCTTAATCGGACGTAAATTGGACCTTAATCGGACGTAAATTGAATCTTAATCGGACGTAAGTTGGACTTTAATCGGACGTAAATTGGACCTTAATCGGACGTAAATGGGACCTTAATTGGACGTAAATTGGACCTTAATCGGAGTAAATTGGATCTTAATCGGACGTCTTAGGGGACGTGAATTGGACCTTAACAGGACGTCCAATTTTGGTCCAAATTCCACGTTGCCAAACGCCCAATGGAGGTCCACCTAACGTCCGAAGGGACGTTCGGTGGACGTCAATTGGGCCTTCATAGGACGTCCCAGTTTGGTCCAATGTATTGCTGCCGATCATCCATCTAACGTCCTGGGAGGACGTTCGGTGGACGTCTAGAGACGATATTTATACCTGTGGAGAATGTATTGTGGGAAATAAAAAATATATTTTTTAAGGAACTTATATTACATCTTATATTAATTTACAATTATTGGATATTAGATTATTTACATTAAATTATAATTACATTTCTCCAAGAAATTAACGCACCACCTTAAAAATGGGCCATTTTTGATGTCTCGAATTTCCTAAAGCCATTGTCCCATCTAAGTGATTTTTTTAATAATATTATAGCCTAGGCTATATGGGCTACCTCCATAAGCTTGTCATGCACGGGGAGCTATACTGTAATAATATTATATCACATCGCTGAGGGAACTCTACATTACATATACTTTTCGAATCAAAACTTTTATTCTCTTAATATTATTACTTAAAAAATATATACTACATTCGTCTCGCTAAACTCGAAAAATAACTTATAAACCATAAAAATCTCCAAAAATATAAATGACATAAATGAGAATTGGCACAATTATTATTATGGTTTTAAGTTGATTTTTCGGATTTAACTACAATATTATGCAAAAAATTATGTTATATCGCAGATTTAAAATGGGTTTATCTCGAAAACAGTTATATTAAGTTTAGCGAGATGATTGTAGTACACTTTTTTTAAGTAAAAATATTAAGAGAATAAAAGTAGACTGGTACGCAGTCTGATTTTTGCATAAGAGTTTAATGAAATGGTAACAAATCAATTGGAAGTTCTGTCCGACAAAATACATGGAACGTTTTCGGTAGTCTGATGTTCCAAGTTTTTAACCTGTTCCACAATTAAAACTTCCCCGGTTCCAGTATTCCCGTACATCAAAGTTTGTCCGACTAGACACCGTGAAGCTATTAACAAATTTTCAGCTTGCTGTTAATCAACTTTTTTTATTACGCGGGATCCAGGTCTATAAATGAATACAATAAATAAGTAGGTAGGTACATATTATACACTTATTTATACGAGTACAATTAATAATAGAGCTGGTTTTTGGGATGTTACAAGCAGCATTTGCATTTCCACAGAGATACTTATGACAAAAATAATAAAATACCGAGACGGACTATTATTATAATAATTTACAATAGGACCCGACGGCCGACGCTATAGGGACAGGTAAAATTTATGACTGAACAATGCACCGAGCATCGATACAAGCAATATGTACCGGTCGAAGGTTATTTTTTATTGTGCCAAATGGACGTATATAGTACCTACCTACCTTTAAAAATCGAATACACAAATTAAAAGATATTTAACAACCATAAAGATTTGTCAAACTCTATCACCGACTTCATGAAAACAAGTATTACTACATTCTTTGATGGTTTTTGCTGTAAATTTTAAAGGATTGACATGAAATTTGGCATACGCATAGCTAACATGCCAAAGAAAAAAAGTGATATTGTGCCAATGTGTGCTATTGCCCTGGGGTGAGTTTCACTCTTTCTCTGGGGTGAAAAACGTTCAAAATAAGTCCGGACTTCGATAAACTGATTAATATTAAGCAACCTTTATTCCATACTTACAAAGTATGTGTACTTACAAATTAGTATGTGAATTTGGGGGGTGAGTTTCACCCCGAGGAGGGGTGATATACAAAATATAGATAGATATACAAAAGATATACAAAAATGTTTCAAAACATCGAAAAAATGTGGTAAAATGCAAATATACATATCATATTATGATAAAATTGCGATTTTGGCGATTTGCCTTTTTGGATAGAATGATGATGATGTTGATTAGGATAAAACTGCGAAGAATTTTTTTATCGAAATATAGTAAAAAATATGAAAAATATACCAAAAAGCTTGAAAAAATATGTAAGTATGTAAGGAAAAACATAAATAATTAAATAAACTTTTGACAACACAACACAAAAGTTTGAAACACTCACTATTTGGATTGGTTGTCCTGGCTTGTGATTTTCTTCTTTGCAGATGACGCTCACGGATCGATGTCAATGTCCAACGGACGTCCGAGCACGGACGTCCAATGGACGTCCAAAGGACGTTCATATTTATTCAACACGTAAGTACGTCCAACGTCGGACGTCCGAAGGACGTTCATTTATAGTCCATCCGCATTAGGACTAAAACTAGACCTATTTTGGGCACACGTACGCTCAACTTCAAAAATATGCTCTCAATATTCATCTGTAGTAAGGATACATTGATAAAAATTATATTTTTGCTTATTAGAATTAACCACCAAACTTCTATCATCTTGGTAACGGGAATAATAAAACATTATAAAGTCCACTTTACATCAACAATAATTGAACAAGAAATTGACGACAAGTTATTCAAGGTCAAATTTGGCTTATACAAAACACAATTCTACTTCCAATTTTGCCGTGAATAAACAGAAAATAAAGAAATTTGACAAAATAAAACATATCCAATTGTTCTATTTCATCAAATTCCTTCATTTTCTTGTACAAATCATACATTTTGTACCCGTCAAATTTGGCCTTGAATAACTTAGTCAATTTCTTGTTCAATTTATTGTTGATGTAGAGTGGACATAACGAATAATTTACCGATCAGATTTTCACACTTTACATAAAAACAAAAACATGTATTAGATATTAAACTACATATACAGTTTTGAATTAAATATGATTTATAATCTTTTCAATTTAAACTATTTTATTAACATAATTAAGTTAATATTTTATTAAATAATTTTGCTGTTTAATCCCCTTATTGGTAGAATATGTCCAATATGGACGATTGGAAAAGGTCCGTATTTTGTCCGAGTACGGACGTCCAAAGGACGTTCATATTTATTCCACCCGAAGGACGTCCAACACCGGACGTCCGAAGGACGTACATATTTAGTCCACCCGAAGGACGTCCAACGCCGGACGTCCAAAGGACGTACATATTTAGTCCACCTGAAGGACGTCCAACGCCGGACATCCAACGCCGGACGTCCAAAGGACGTACATATTTAGTACACCCGAAGTACGTCCAGCGTCGGACGTCCAAAGGACGTCCGTTTATGGTCCATGGACGTTAGGACCAAAAATTGACCTATTTTGGACGTCCAAAGGACGTCGTGTGCTATTAGGGTATTAAATATAACAAAAGTATATAAAATTCGGATTTCCGGGTAAAACATCCTTCGTCATTTTAACATCCTACAATCATTTCATAACGGCGGCGTATTATCCTATAAGTACTTTGTGTAGAGATCGTTTATTTTCTAAGAAAAAATGAAAGGCGGTTAATGAGCTGTCTCTCTTGGTTCTCGAATTAATACAGACCACAGCCTGTGCGTGGAAATATTTTGTCGAATTAAAAAATTTAAATTTTGTTTTGGACTAATGAAATAAAACATTTTAGTAGTTACAAAATGACACAAAATCTAGGCATCGGATAAAAAAGTTTATTTGAAGAAAGTGTATTTTTTTGTTCTTCTTAATGGCGGTACAGGCTCGTTTTTTTAATATTGTATTTAATTACAGAATAATTTTCAAATATTACCTAATATATTTTTCAAATTGGGCTCTGTACCGCCATTCACCTGTACCTCACTTTTTAATTTCATAATAATAACTTTTAATCGAGTTATTAAGACTTAAAAATGGCCATTTTCGCATTTTTCAAATTTTTAATCGCATATAACTCGACAACAATCAATTTTAAACAAAAATGGCAAGACACCTTTTTTGCCCAGAATGACACAAGTTATCTAAAAAAAATTGTTCGAAATGAAAAAATTGTTTTTGTGAATTTGTTTCAAAAAAATTTTTTAAACAATTTTTCGACCAATGCACCGCCCGGCACCCTTTGGATATGTTATAAGGACCTCTTTTTGAGTAAGTTTGTGCAAAAAAATCGAATCGGAATAATTTCGCTAGCGGGGGCGACGATACTGCCCGGTCTACTTTTGATGCTGATGGTGATAGAATAGATACTTTTTATATAACAAAAATAAAACTTTTTTCAACTCTTTAAAAAATTTGTGGCGGGTTTTCCCCGAAAAGTGCGTTATTTTTTGGACATTTTACGTTGAACTAGTCGATTTGGAATTTGACGAATAAGAACCAACTTTTGATTAGCTCCAACTCTGTTTTTATTGTGTGTCCAGACTTCATACATACATCTTTTTTTTACTGTTTTATAAGCTTTATATTTGCTGGGAATAGTTTTTCGATCAAATACTTACTTTTTGATTTATTTGCGAAAAACCATCTAAAAACAAAAGTTACAAGGAATTTAATTAGTTTATC
Organism: Diabrotica virgifera virgifera; assembly: GCF_917563875.1. Classification (NCBI taxonomy): domain Eukaryota; kingdom Metazoa; phylum Arthropoda; class Insecta; order Coleoptera; family Chrysomelidae; genus Diabrotica; species Diabrotica virgifera. The sequence continues at coordinate 107,100,023 of NC_065450.1, read as the reverse complement.
CACTTACGGACTTATTTGGACCTATATTTTTTCACACTCGAGAAGGGGGTGGTACTCATCCCCAGAAAAAAAGCACACACTGGCACTCTGATGTTCATTTCGCGAAATATCGCAGGGTTCGTATTTAAAATTTTTAATTAACTCCTCACCCCTTTCCGTGGGGGTTCGTTTTTGGTATCATTCGATAGACTTTTGAAAAATATTGAACACGCATTTTTTAGTTTTTCGATCTGACGTTCATTTCGCGAAATATTCGCTTTTTTGTGAAACTTTGTGACTCGCCCATCATTTCTTCAGATTTGGGAACACTTAATAATCGGAGGGGGCCAAGTCAGGAGAGTAAGCCGCATGAGAAAGTAATTAGAACCCCAACTCGAATTTTTGCTACTTTCACAACGCTCTTGTGAGTCGATGTATTGTCTTAGGTCTTGAGAACACTTTTTTCTTCTGCTTATGGAGTCGTTTTTCATTCATCACATACCGGAACTCACCACATAAATTTTGAAGACCCTGACATCAAAACTGTATTAAATTATATGTGATCTAAGTAAGTTAATGAAAAGTCAGAATAGATAGAGTAGAACACTTATAAAAAAAATTGTAACAAGCAATTGGACATCGTAAGTTCTAATTTTTCACAAAAAGTGACCGGAAGTTGAACCGGCAGTCGATATTTGAACCCTTCGTGTAACTTTTTGTCAGCTGATATGACGGATGAATTTTGTTCACCTACAGATATGGACGAACAGACAGGCATGAAACCGGAAGTATGTATTTGTTCTGGTCTTTCTTAGTCGTGTTGACCAATAGTTTGTACTATTTCGACGAATTTAAAACAGTACTTTCGGTTGCAACTCTGGAACAGGCAGTCCGAGGTCAAACTTCTCACATGTAATATCATATTTTGGTTATAGGCTTTCATTTGACACCTTATTTGTCATTCTTTCTGTCCTACTAATAGACGAGTTGTGTTTATTGACGGACAGACATGGATAATTCTAGGTTTTCACATTTAATGATAAAAACAATAATTATACAATTCAGTTAACCTGACTATATCATTGTGATAATGACTTCTTATCTAAAAGTGACAACGGCAATAATTGCCGTTGTAATAATTATTATTCCATTCACTCACGATAAAATATCGCAAAACCTCCAGATTTTAAAGAACCGCTTGGATTGACATAAAATTTGGCACACACGTAGCTAAAATGCCAAAGAAAAAAGTGAGATTATGCCGATATGTTCTCTTGTCCTGGATGTGACTTTCACCCCTTCTTGGAGGTGAAAAAACATACGTGCAAAATAAGTCCGGAAGTGGATAAACTGACTAATTCTAATTCTAAGCAAATTTTGTTCTATAAAAGTTTTAGGTCAATACTTTTCGAGGTATGTGCGAGTGAATATGTTTATTTTTCATAGAAAAACACGTTTTGGACGGATTTTCGCAAATAACTCAAAAAGTAAGTATGTACATATTTTATCGAAGAAAATATTCCTAGCAATAATATAGCTTATGAAAAAGAGGTGTCAGTATAAGGTCTGTAGACCCAGTAGAAGCAGGGTTGCAGCTAATGAAAAATAGGTTCTTATTCGTCAAATACCAAATCGAATATTTCAACGTAAAATAACCAAAAAAATAAAGCACTTTTCGGGAAACACTCATCATAACTCTTTTAAAGTGTTTAAAAAAAATTTTTTTTTGGTGTTTTTAAAACAGTTTCTAGCGTGAAAAGTAAGCAAGTTACGCTGAAAATAAAATCGTTCCCTTTTTTTTGGCAAAAGAAAGTCATGAAAATTAATTGTTACCGCTTCACACGTTACTTTAGATAAATGTATTGTTTATACAGGGTGTCTCCGAAAATAGTGCGTTCCTTTAAGGTGTGGATATAATACACAATTTAGAACAAAAAGGTGTTGTAACATTTTTTCCTAAAGTTAACCGTTTCAACAAAAATTACGTTGTTCTCCATAAGAGTAAATTTTTATTTTCATAAATTTATATGACCTGGCAACATGGCGTAGAAGAACCTGTGACTGTGAAATTTAATCTAATGGGACCCCTTGTTTATTTACTAATTGAGTATCAATTTGCATATCAAAATGTATTTTCGTTTTTTGGTCAAACGGCTGAATTTAGAATAAAATGTTATAAGACTTTTTTGCTCTACATTGTGCTTTCTATCTATACCTTTAAGGAACGCACTATTTTCGGGGAAACCCTGTATATGATCTGTAAGTTGCATTGGTTCAAAATGCTTATTTTTGAAAGGGGTTTTGTTGAAAGGCATCGAACGAATCACTAGTCACGAGTATGTATATGCAAATTTTGAACAGCCATATCTTAACCAATTTTTGTCTTCCAGAAAATCAAAAAATTCCAAATATTTAAAAAAGCAACACCTACATTTTTTACTCTTTAAGATATTTGGTATCACTAATAATTTTTAAGTTATTTTGACAAGTCTTTTTTTCAAAATTAAAGATTTAAAAAAATTTACTTTAAAACCAAATTTTTCCACAAATAAGCACTTTGAACTGATGAAACTTACAAACACAAACAATACATAAAGTTACTTGTGAAGTGGTAACGATTAATTCCATTTTGGCTGTTAATTAGAGGGAGTTTTTAGAATATTTTTAACCAAAAAAAAAGGAACAACTGTATTTTGAGCGTAACCTGCTTACTCTTGCTGCTGGAAACTTAAAAAAAAAAAAAATAAAAATAAACGTTTTCTTAAACACTTTAAGAAAGTTGTAATAAGTTTTCCCAGAAAAGTGTTTCATTTTTTTTATTTCACGTTAAAATATTCGATTTGGAATTTGAGATATAAGAGCTTATTTTTCACTATAGTCTGTTTTTAAACAAGAGGAGTCATTCAAATTTCCCGCGCCGTACACCTTGTTTGTAATTGGTACAACCTCAGGCAATTTTACTCATATCAAATTTTGACACTATTGGCATTTCATAGGTTAGTTTATTTATTTTATCAGCAATTTTTGTATTTTCTGCGTTCTTCCTTTTATTTTTAGATTTTTAGTCAAGATTACCGTCAAAGGCCGATATGATTAACCAAAAAAGAAGATTTATCTGATGATATTTCTAGTGACTTTCTTGGGTGTGAATCTGCCATTTAGTTTACCTACTCCTCTTGGTTTTAAAACAAAGCTTAGCAATAACTCTGCTTCTACTGGGTCTACAGACCTGACACATATACCATTTTTTCACTTTTTTATAAGCTATATTTACTATTTGCTAATTTTTTTTCAATAAAGTACCTACTTTTTGAGTTATTTGCGAAAAACCGTATAAAAACGTTTTTTTTTTTTTTTTGTTGAAAAATGAACATATTCACTCGCAAATATCTCTAAAAGTATTGACTTAGTGAAAAACGCTATAAAATATAAGTTGCTTAGAATTAGTCAGTTTATCCAATTCCGGACTTATTTGAACGTATATGTTTTCATACCCTATAACCGACGAAACTCACCTCCAGATCAAAAGCACATATCGGCACAATATCACTTTTTTTCTTTAACATATTAGCTATAGGTACGTGTCCCAAATTTTATGTCAAACCAAGCGTTTCTTCAAAATTCTGACCAAAAACCCTAAGTAAATTAAACGAAAATATAAAATGAATTTTTCAAACAAATATTTTAAGTTGGTATGAGAAATTTTAATTTAACAGATGAAATCAAATAAACACAATTCAACTCGTAAAATATTTAGACCCTTGCTTGGTAATCCAGCTGAACAGGTAAAGAACCTACCTTTTATGTAGTTTATAATCTGAGAGGATGGAATATTTTACCAAAATATTCCATCCTCTAAGTTTACAATAGACCTTTTCTACCTGTCCTCAAAAGATCGGTATTTTTAACTCGTGGCAACGTCGAAAAGCGGCAAAATGATGGGAAATACACATTTTTATGTGGTGGAAGTCAAAATGGTTATGAAGTGTAAAAATTTTTGTATATAATTTAAATTTTTAAAATTAAAATTTTAGAAAACTGAGAACGATACAGGGCGTTAAAAAATGCGCTCAACAAACATACACGAATTAAAATTCGAAAATGATAGTATTTCTTGGTGATGCCAAATGACTGCAACATGAAAAGATGACATAATGATAGCGGGATGTATATATATATATATATATATATATATATATATATATATATATATATATATATATATATATATATATATATATATATATATATGGATTCCGACTTTAGGAAGCCAAAAACGCTATATCGTACCGGTCATACGAAGCCCGACACCTCCTTACGAAGCCCGGATTCGGGCTTCGTAATTCTTTAATGTTATTTCCCCAAAAAACGTACTTTACACCATCTCTCGATATTTTAACCAAGCTCAGAACATGTAAATACGCTTGGGCTTCATATATATTCGGACAAATTTTAGAAATGTACCATAGGTAGCTCTGAAATCATGATTAACAATACGAAGCCCGGGCTTCTTATGCCTGGAATTATTATCAAAACATACACTCGTAGTTCATGGTATCTACCACCAGTTTGCGCTGCGAAAAAAAGTATATACTCTGTAGAAGTTCAGCAGCGTTAGGAAGCCCACATTGAGCTACCGATTATAAGAAGCCCTGAAGTTTGGCAACGTTTTTGCGTATTCCTCAAAGTACTATTAGGTTGTAAACATTTTTATTATTACCTGGCAATGCACATTTTTCGTATTTTTGGGTCGTTCATCGTCATTAATCTTGTGTACCAAAGACTCCCGAGAACAGATTATGGTAATTCTTAGCATTACCTGTACACAGTAAGATACCGACAGAAAAAAGGTTTAAAAATTGAATCGCAAAAGAATTATTTATTTTAATTGATACAATTAATACAAATTAATACTTTGTATTACTAATTTGCTATTTTAGTTTGTAATAAGCCACAAAATTTGCTACCAAATAGGAAATTAATATGACAAATTAAATTATTGTTTTTTTTTTATTTAAAAAAGGTTAATTCCTCGACAACTAATGGCCATTGGCATGGTAGGTACGGTAATTTTTAACAGTTAGGTACCTAGTGTAATGTGTAGTGTGTGTGTGTGTGTTGAGTAAGTGTCTTGTTACTTTGCAAAGTTGACGTCATTGCAAAGAGACGCTAACTGTATCCGAACGTCTGCGGTCCCTCCGGTGAGTACCGATCCCACAAGGACAGAAACTATTTTCATTTATTAATTGATAATAAATGAAACATTTCTGACCCTGGTGAGATTCGAACTCACAACCATTCGGATTTTTCGATCCAAAGGTAGGCGCTCTTACCACTCAGTCAAGGACGGGGTTAAAGTTATTATTATTAAATATTACTTTATAAAATTAAAAATAGTCATTCTTATGAATTATGCGTATTATTCTGATTCTGATACGATGAACACTTGTTTGATGGGTCTGAGCCACACAATTGAGGGGTTAGGCCACTGTTTCATTCGTATTTTTAGTATCTGTCAAGGCAACAATACATTATGTAGTGCCATCTTGCCAAATATAGAGCTAGATTGTGTAGACCACTGTTGAACCATATATCCGATTTTTCTGCTTTTATTGATGTATTAATCTAAAAATGCTCAATTTGTGGACTGTGCCACTGTTGCTCTGAGCGCCTCATTTAATACAAATACAAAATATTTTATACAAATGCATATAGATTTTCCCTTCGGAAAAAATCAAACAATATAGATGTTTTTTAATTTCATTAAGGGGATGGGTACGTAGTTTCTGCTGAAATGCTACTCAAATGGAATTCATTTTTTTTTTCGAATTCTGAGAAAACTAATAAGTATTTTTGAAAATTTTAAACTCAGAATAAGAGATTACGTTATTAGCGAGGGCCGAAAGTCCCTGAGAACTTCTATAATGTTTATTTTAATAAGTTACAGGGCTAAAAAACTAAAAGAAAATTTAGTGTGACTTTTAATTTCAAAATATCTCATTCAAAATAAACTTTTTATTTATTGTAAGAGACTTTCGGCCCTCGGTAATAATTTAGTCTTTCATTTTGCGTTTAAATTTTTCAAAAATATTTATTGTTTTTTTTTTCAGGATTTGAAAAAAAATGAACACAATGTCCGTGGTAATATTTTTCAAATCTTTGTCAGTAGTAAATAGAATATAGCCAGCATATTGTCAGTCAGACATTGACAATTTTAAATATTTGACCTGGCATTGGGAATATTTTCAGTTGTTGATTAAATAATATTGATAATGTGTTTGAATAGAATAGAATAGAAATATGCTTTATTGTCATGAAAAATTTAACAATTTTATAGACAAAGCTCACAAGAATCATAAATAAGAACAATAACAAATAACAAATACAATTTACTAAAATGATATAAATCGTCTACATAAATAAAAATAATGAAGATAAACAAAAAAAAAACAGTAACAATCTATTGCAAATAATATTGCAATCTATTGCAATCTATTAATTATTTGATAAATAATTGATTTAAGACGTGAACTTAATAAAAAGTTATTTATTGTTTATTATTTATGGAAGATCCAAAGCAGAGAATACACCAGGATATATTCAGTGATCTAAGTATTGTGTTGTTACAGATGTTCAAAATTGTAAGCGTTTCATAGTAACAATGTATTATTAAAAAATCACTTTATCACTTTTCCTCTTTTCTCGATTGATTATTAGCTTTTGTTGTACAGTAGATAAATTATTACTGAATACATAGGTAGTGAAAAAATTATCAGTAGTAATTGCACAAGAGCTCTGAAATTATTGAATTTTTCCCGAGTGACACTTTGACAGTATTAATTTCACGACCCGAAGGGGAGTGAAATTACATCAAGTGGCACGAGGGAAACAATTCGATAATAATTTCAGAGATCGAGCTGCAATTTGCTGCGATTATTTCATGAATAAAATTGTTTAAAACCAAAATTTTATTGTAATGTAAGTACAAAGTAGTACAATTAAACACACAGTTGTTATAAATATTTGACGATTGAAAGTCATCACTTTTATAAGTTTTAAAACAGTAATTGTCATTAATGTCACTGAATGTATTTTTTCACAGCAACGAAGGGCATCTGACGTAATATACTTGACGATGGGATATTATCAAAAATGATCAATTTAATTTGTATTTCTGTAGCTTTCTATTGGTCGGAAATATGAAATAATCATATTAATTAACTGAATTAACAATTAAGGCAATTAATTATACTAGTAAAAGTTATCCAAGAACATTCAAAAGCCATCTTTACAGTTAATGATGAAATTGTCAAGTAAAGTTTACATATCCATACCAGTGACAATTTTACTACACGTAATTTGCCGTGTAAAGACAGAAAAAGTAGGGATATCCTTAAAATATTTGCGAATTATGTACCGATGGCCCTAAGAAATGTTTAATAAACAACATATTAAAAAGTTCTTCTAGAAGTGGGCACTTAATTTTTTATTAAACAAATGAACTGCGAAATTAGATGTTTCTTTAAATAACCCCGAAAATATAAATTTTAGAAAAAAACTGACTTGACTATTGAAAAATTCAGACTATTGAAAAAAACCTAAATATAAGATTAAAATTTTTATAAAATTAAATCTGTAGCTTCTATAATTTTTTATTTATAACGCTAAAGTCACCCTTCTCACAAACATTGGCGCACTGTAAACTAGCGAAGTGCACGGCTGAGTTATTTCAGTGTATTTCTCTAATTAATGGATCAAATAAAATTTTACAAATTGGACAAGAAAGAAGGAAATTAAGAGAAGGAACAAGAAAGGATAGCTTAATTGGAAAGAAGAACAATTAAGCTATCTTATGGTGTGGGCTGAATTTTGTTTAAACATTATTTAAAAATGTGTAACTAATAAAATTTTTCTTATAAAGCTCTCAAATTTGCACAACTTACCTTTCAAACATCTTACTAAACAATGTTTCATTCAAAAAAATGCCAAAAATTTAATTCAAATGATATGACGAAAAAATGCAATTTTTGAAAACTTTTACGTAAGTTTTAAGTAAAAACGTAGTTTACAGAATTACCAGCACTTTAAAACGGTATTACTCAAGTTTGAAAAGATTTTTTACAATTTTATAGGTGATTTTTTTAAAGCATTTGATGTATTTTTTAAAATTTACTCAATAATTTTATTTTAGAAATGAAACTATGAAACTATGAATGAAACTATTCCTTTTTGACAAAAATTAAGAAAGATAATAAAAATGTACCTAATACAAAAACCGAAAATTACCAACTAAAAAATTGTTTATAAAAAGTTATCAAAAATGTTTTCTCTAAAACTTACCTAAAATAAATTTAATAATAAGCTTGAACAATAATACATTTTCAACAAAAAATATTTTTAGCTCTTAAACATTATGTATGCGTAACTTCGAACCTATTAATAACCTTTTTATTACCAGTTTTACGAAAAAAGTTATTCTTTATAAAATACTCTGCATCGTATATAATCTCAGATGCAACCATCAAATATCAAATTTTATTAATTTTACATACGAGGTTTTACATACGATTTTACATTTTGACATACGAGGTATGTAAAAAAATATGAATTTCACTCAAGAGTAAAGTACCTTTAGATTTCACAATATCGAAAATTGTTATTAAAGAAAGTTGTTTGGAATTACAAAAAATATGTTTCACTGTTCAAATTCTTCTAAATGAGATATTGTGAACTATAAAGGTATGGTATGTTTAACAGTAAATGGTCGAGTTCAATTAGTTACCACTATAAACATCCTGGAATAACCGATAATAGTATAAAACGTCCGGTTTCAGGTAAAATTTAAATATGTTTTCTGGTACAATTTCTTTGCTTTATTATGGGATTACCGTCTAGTCAGTGTTAATTGTCAAAAGACCAACTCTGTCTACCTCGGTTGCTTATCGCTCCGGGTGGGTCTTAACAATGGGCCAGGTCAGATAAATTTAATAATATTTACGACCGCACTAATTAAACTCAACCATTTACTGTTGAACAAACCATACTGAACTGTTAAGCAAAATTCATATTTTTTACATATATATATATAGTGACTGTACACCCCGATATGGGGCTAAGTCGCGTAAGCTTTCTAGATCCTATTTCTTAGGGAGGATCAGTCCCTTTTGCTTATGTTACCTTCTTAACGATTTCTCTCCATTTTTTCCTATCTCTAGTTTTTCCCCGCCATTCTCTGACTCCTGCGTTTTTTAAGTCTTCTTCAACTTCTTGCAACCACTTTGATCTTGGTCTTCCTCTTTTCTTTCTTCCTCCTGGATTCCATTCTATCATAGCATATCTGCCCGCCAGATGTGACCTAACCATCTAACTCTGCATTGCTTTATTTTGGTCACGATATCTTCTTTTAGTACTTTCTTAATCTCTGCATTTGTTCGGCTTCGATATTCATTTTGCTCTGTTCTGATTGGTCCCAGTATGGTTCTCATGATCTTTCTCTCCACTATTCTTAAGTTTTCTTCATCTTTTTTAGTCATCGTCATTGTTTCTGCTGCGTATAATAATATTGGTCTAATTATGGTGTTATACATTCTCATCTTGGTTTTAATAGACAGTATTTTGCTTTTAAGTAGTGTTTTATTTGCAAAATAAGCTTTATTCGCTGCCAATATTTTTTCTTTTATTTCTGGTATTCTTTCACCCGTTTTGCTTATTGTCACTCCTAGGTATTTGAAATGTTCTACATCTTCAAACTCTGATTTTTACGATAATATTTACGACCGCACTAATTAAACTCAACCATTTACTGTTGAACAAACCATACTGAACTGTTAAGCAAAAGTCATATTTTTTACATACCTCGTATAAAATTGAAAAAGTTTGATATCTGATGGTTGTTTTTTGGACTTTGGACCAGAATAGAGTATTTTATGAAGAATAATTTTTTTTCGTAAAATTAATAATAAAATAGTTGAAATAATTGAAATAAAATAATGATGATGGGTATCCGTAATTTGAGAAAACATTGAATTTTTTTTTTAATTATAATGATGTAATTATAATAAAACATAGTTTTTAATTCCCAACAACTTTTTATAATACCCATATTTTGATATTCTGGAATATAAAGGTACTTTACTCTTTAACAATATACCTCGTATCTCGTATAAAATTGATAAAACTTGATATCTGATGATTGAGTTTTAGGTTTTAGACTATGCAGAGCAATTTATGAAGAATAAACTTTTTTCGTAAAATTTGTAATAAAAATGTTTCAAATATGGTTCCTTGCTACGCAGACATAGTGTCGAAGAGCTTCTTTATAAGCATTTTCAAATTGTAATGCCATATTTAGTCTAGGCGCCAGAGGGGTCACCGTGTCATATTCAATTCTGATGGACAAACTCAACGGTTTCTTATGGATTTTTGGCTGCTGATTACGAATTTCGAGGGGGGATTTCGATCCGAGTGGTCAAAAAATTGTTATAAACAATTTAATTGTTTATAAATTGTTTATAAGGCTCTGGCTCATAAACTAAAAGAGATAAAAAAAAATATTTCAAATAAAATGTGTTCCTTAATAAAAAATGAAGAAAAAACCGTTTACTAAACTTAAACCTAACAATTAAAACTCAAGATATTGTAAAATTAGTGCACAATGCAAATTGCAAATTGCAAAATAAGTATTTTTCGAAGCTTTTTCGATCATAACTCGGCTTCTACGCATGCAAATAAGTCTTAGAAGATGTCGTTTTAAAGCTTAATTAACAGGCTTTCAAACAAAGTTTGCTAAATTACTTGATCTTCATTTGTTTTAAAGTTATACCCGTTTGAAGTTACAATTTTCTTAAAAATATTGTACAATAATTTGTTTATAAGGGTTTCAAGCAAATTTGAGCTATAAACATTTATACTTTAATGAACAATAATGATAGAAAAACTCAAAAGGAACAATTTGAGGTTACGAAAATGTTTATAAGTTTATTTTTGGCCAAGATGTCGATATTTTAATGGCGCGCGCTATGAGGCGCAAGATCGGCTCACCGCGTAAAGGTTCACGCGCTAACTTCTCGATGCAAATTATAATTTCTATGTATACATACGTTATCTTCATTTTTCATTTTTGAAGATCCTAATAAAATTGTATCATATAATTCTTATAATTAAATCATCATACTGTACCTCGTATCACCTTTCATTCTGTTTCCATTGTCTTCTATTTTTTGCACTAAATGAGAAAAAAACATTAAAAACTAATATTTCAGAAGTATAACTAAAAAGTAAGTTGATATTATTTATTAATACTATTTTTACAAACCTTTTTTTTTCACGCATCTGCAAATCTGCATAGAGATATACAGGGAATATCAGCTTTTTTATATCTGCATAAGTTCTTAGCGAAATTTTCACAGTTACATGGTGGTACAAGTCTGTTCTTGTAGGCAGTAAAACTAAAACTTTTTGAGGCTTCAGAGTCTAGTTATCTATATGATATCCATATAAGATTGATTAGGATTAATTAATCTCTAGGATTAATTAAAACGATCGAAAATATCTACCAGAACAACACAATAAAATTAAAAGTAGATGATGAACTAACTGAGCCAATTGAAGCTGGCAATGGGATAAGACAGGGCGATTCCCTGTGTCCTCTGTTGTTCAACCTGATCATGGACGAAATAATAAAAAAAGTAAGAACAAAAAAAGGATACCAAATGGGAGAAAAACAACTTAAAATAATCTGCTATGCAGACGACGCAAACTAATCTCTCAAAGTGAAGATGATTTACAACGTATGCTGCACGAATTTAATATAACCGCTAGAAAGTTTAACATGTTAATTTCCCCAAAAAAGACTAAATGCATGGTTATAACAGCAGATCTAATAAGGTGTAAATTAGAGCTGGAGGGGCAAATAATAGAACAAGTCATGAAGTTTAAATATCTAGGCATCACACTATGCAGCTACGGAAAGCTCGAAACAGAAGTGGAAGATCAGGTGAATAAAGCAAACAGAGCCGCAGGTTGCCTGAGTGAAACAATATGGAGAAATAAAAACATCGGAAAATAAGTGAAAGGCAGAATTTGCAAAACAGTCATCAGACCAATAATGACATACGCGGCAGAAACACGACCTGATACAGAAAGGACAAAAAGAATGCTAGAAACAGCAGAGATGAAAACATTGCGAAAAATCGATGGTAAGACGATGTGGGATAAAGCTAGAAGTGCAGATGTACGAAGGAGATGCAAGGTGGACAACATTAATAACTGGGTGAAAAGCAGAAGAGTAGAATGGAACGACCACATAAGCCGAATGACAACAAATAGAGTAGTAAGGACGGCGAGAGACGGTTCCCCAATAGGAAGACGATCAGTGGGAAGACCCCGAAAAAGATGGAATGACAACTTACAGGAGGCACATTGAAAAACAGACAGAGTAATGTCTATATAAAAAGAAGAAGAAGAAAATATCCATATAAAGTGGATCTAGTTCTTTTGCAGCATCATTAAGGCCCGTTAATTGTGTGTATGCCGCCACATCATAAATGCTCGTTTTATATGCAATGATGATGCTGCATAAGAACTCGATCCATTTTTATATGAATATCATATATTGGCTCATTTTCATGCGTAGAAGCCGAGTTACGATCGATAAAGCGTCGAAGAATACATACTTACAAGACTGTGAGCCAATCTTGCGCCTTATAGCGCGCCATTAAAATATCGACATCTTAGCCAAAAATAAACTTACGAACATTTTCGTAAGCTCAAATTGTTCCTTTTGAGTTCTTTTATCATTATTGTTAATTAAAGTATAAATGTTTATAGCTTAAGTTTGCTTGAAACCTTTTTAAACAAATCAATGTACAATTTTTTTAAGAAAATTATCACTTCAAACGGGTATAACTTTAAAACAAATAAAGATAAAATAATTTAACAAACTTTGTTTGGAAGCCTCTTAATTAAGCTTTAAAAGGACACCTTATAAGGCTCATTTGCATGCGTAGAAGCCGAGTTACGATCGGTAAAGCTTCGAAAAATACTTATTTTGCAATTTGCAATTTGCATTGTGCACTAATTTTACAATATCTTGAGTTCTAATTGTCGGATTTAAGTTTAGTAAACGGTTATTTCCTCGTTTTTTATTAGGGAACAAATTATATTTGAAAAATTTTTTTATCTCTTTTAGTTTATGAGCCAAAGCCTTATAAACAAATTATAAACAATTAAATTGTTTATAACAATTTTTTGACCACTCGGATCGAAATCCCCCTCAAAATTCGTAATCAGCAGCCCAAAATCCATAAGAAACCGTTGAGTTTGTCCATCAGAATTGAAAATGACACGGTGACCTCTATTTGGCGCCTAGACTAATTCGGATTCAGCATAATCAAAAACAAAATAGAAACAAAATTCAACGATATTTTTAAAATTATTTTAAATTATATAATTTAACATGATTGTTTGGAATTAAGAACTATATTCTGATATGCAATTTCATCCTTCTAATGGAAAAAAATTTGAAAATTTTTCTAATCAACATTATTTTTAGTTGTTTATTTCAATTATGATACATATAGCTATTTGTATAACAAGGGAGGAAAGTGCTACTTTTCCTCCCGAGAATGAAGGGGAGGAAAAGGCACTTTACTACCATGTTATACATATGGTTTTTCCACCTTCCTCAAATAACAAGTCATTTTTTCATTTTTACTTAATTTATTTATGTAACTAACCAACAAAATTTATTAGAACTAAAACTAATAAGTACGTACAATATAACTGTCAACTGTCAAATATAAGTCAAAATAAAAATGTAAACATTGTTAAATCAAAATAACAATTTACAGTTTTTTACCATTCTGTGAAATACAGAGTGTTTTATAAATAAATGTTAAAATGTATACAAACTTACGTAATAGAAAATAGATATTGTACAGAGCGTCAATAAGTTATATTTTTATGAATGAAATACCATGATGTCACTTTTACTTTTCCTCCCTAGGGAGGAAAAGTACAACTTTGCTCCCTAAAATCAGGTCCGGAAAAGTATACTTTCGGTAGAGGTAGGTGGAAAACTCTTTTATTATTCATTTTACGAAAAACAGTTATTCTTTATAAAATGTTCTACATGATCTAAAACCTAAAATACAACCGTCTAATATCAAATTTTGTCAATTTTATACGAGGTATATAAAAAAAATATGAATTTGCTTAAGAGTACTTAAATAATATACCCTTATTTTTCACAATATTGAAAATTGTGCTTATGTAAAGTTGTTTAGAACTAAAAACCATAATTAACCCGCCAGTGGTCGCTATATGAGATTTTCTCTCACGGTTTCAGAAAATTGCACAGAATTTTTTTTCTGGGAAATTATAAGATCTGTAGTTCCTTCCAGTCTCCTAACTATCCTCCCTCGACAATCTAATAGAATCGTCCGCTTAGATAGAGACTCAGTTTAATAACCAAGTGACTCAGACTAGATAGTGACTCAGTTTAATATCACCCAATTGTTGAGTCAGCGCGCTTCAAGTGAGACATTCTCTCATCAAGCGACCACCCGCGTTACGAACTGTACATAAAAATTAATTTTATTTTGGCACTTAAAACCTGAAATAATGTAAAAAGATTGTAATTGTCATCAATCAATTTTTCAGAGCATTCTTGTTATATTTGTGTGCTGTGCCGTAAATTATCAAGATACGGAGATTGATTAATATTGGTTTAATTCCGATTATTTCTTTTTATTTTATTATATTATTATCTATATTATGTTACATTCTTTTTTTCTTATTATTAGTTAATAAAAAAGTTTAAAAACTGTTTTAAAAACTTTATTTTGTAAAAAAGGTAAAATTTGGATATGTGAGAGAAAATCTCACGCGCGACCACTCGCGTAACAATCTACCTAGCGACCAATGCCGGGTCGCTAGGTTGGGAATCTATCTTTGGTTGGGAAATAAGCCACAATTAAATTGAAAAAATAATTTTATTCGCGTTTCGACGCCCAAATCGGATGTCGTTTTCAAAATATAAAATATTACTAATATTTACTCGGTAATATTTTGTATTTTGACAAGGACATCCGATTTGGGCGTCGAAACGTTAATAAAATTATTTTTTCAATTTAATTGTGGCTTATTTCCCAATCAAAATAATTATAAAAATGCCACAAGAAAATAGCTTCAGAACAACACTAAAAACCATCTTCCAATATTCCATCCTTCTCATTGAAATATTCTGAACTTATTCTTCTGGTACTTTATTCTTGATCGAAATTTATCTTTTTTGACATACCTCGTATAAAATTAATCAAAAATTGATATAAGATGGTTGTATTTAAGGTCTTTGGCCATGCAGAACTTTTTACAAAGGATAACTTTTTTTCGTATAATTAATAATAGAACAGTAAGGATCTGTTTTTAGATGGATGTGAGAGGTGGCATTCAGATTTTTGCGGATAAAGTTAGGTGATAACTTCTTTAATAATAATTGATTAATGCTCCGTCTCAAATATGCCCGGAACATTAATAAAAAAAAATGAAATATTTAAAAATTTCAAAAAATTTCGTTTTTTTTTCTACTTTTTTTGCTTATAACTTTAAAACGATTCATTTTGGAACAAAGTCGTATAGGAATAAAATAAAGATAATTAAATTTTATATCAGATTCGATTGGTTAAAAATCTCTTAATTAATCACCCTTGCTGAAAAATAGCAATAAATATAAAATAAGGGGGCAAAACAAGCCTGTTCTTATTCAATGATTTTCCATCACTTAGGTTACACTTGGAACCTTCCTAATTCGCTTAGAAAATTTTTGTAATGTGCTAAAACTGTACACCAAATTTCATTAAAATTGACTTACTAGATTTTGAATAATAATTTTGCAATCTAAACTTTTTTTAAAAAATTTAAATTTTTTAAAATCTTGCACAACAAAAACTAGTATATACAAAGATTTGTCAATTTTTTTACATATAAAGAAGCACTCCGCCTATCTAATGCACTTTACAGAATTAAAATCGGATTATTTAAGCAGCCTCAGCAATGTTTTAAAATTATAAAAAAATTTTTGGCTTATAAACAAATTAGTCCTGTGGCCAGGAGGGGGTGCTGCGGGCTCCTTTATTTAGATGGACTTACTCAAGATTCTTATGTATTTTTTGACCCGTGGAACACAATTTTTTTGGGTAACAGTTGATCCGGATGTCAATAAAATTGTTATAAACAAAGAACTTGAGGAATTACATAACATCGATTTTTCGCAAAATAAAACATTTTTTTATATTTCTTGGGTAAGTCTAAGCAAAAATGTTCTTACAAGTTTTTTCGTAGGATGCATAGTTTTCGAGATAAACGCAGTGGAACTTCCAAAAAATCGAAAAAGTGCAATTTTTGAACGCGAATAACTTTTGATTAAAAAATAAAATAGCAATTCTGCTGACAGCATTTGAAAGTTTAAATCAAATTATAACGGTTTTAATTATTTGCATGGATAAAAATTAATTTTTTATTATTAAACAAAGCTATTTGTTTATAAGCCAAAAAATTGTTTATAAGTTTAAAACATTGCTGAGGCCTCTTAAAAAATCCGATTTTAATTCTGTAAAGTGCATTAGATAGGCAAAGCACCTCTTTATATGTAAAAAAATTAGACAACTTCTAAATGGTCTACTTTTTGTTCAGAAAGATTTTAAAAAATTTGAACTTTTTTAAAAACATTTAAATTGCAAATTTATTATGCAAAATCTATTAGGTCGATTTTAATGAAATTTGGTACATGGTTTAAGTACGTTACAAAGAATTTCCTAAGGGAATTACTAAGGTTCTAAGTACCACCAAAGTGGTTAAAAACATTGATTAACAACAGGCATATTTTGCCCCCTTATTTTGTATTTATTGCTATATTGCAGAAAAGGTAATAAGTTAAGACATTTTTGACCAGTCGGATATCATACAAAATTCAATTATCTTTATTTTATTTCTGTACGACTTTGTTCCAAAACGAATCTTTTTAAAGTTATAAGCAAAGAAAGCAGAAAAAAACCGACGTTTTTCGAAATTTTTAAATATTTTATTTTTTTTTTATTAATGTTCCGGTCATATTTGAGAAGGAGCATAAGTAAATTATTATTAACGAAGTTATCACCTTACTGTATCTGCAAAAATTCGAATTCCACCTTTCACATCCAAAAATAGACGTTTTTTTCACAGATCCTTACTGGTCTATAATAAAAGAGTTATCATAATTGAAATAACTGAAAATAATGTATAATTATAATTAAAAAAAATTTAACTTTTTTTTAATTACAAAGATGAAATGGCATATTAGAATATAGTTCTTAATTGCAAACAACTTTTCATTATAACAATTTTTAATATTTTGAATAATAAAGCTACTTTACTCTTGAGTAAAATTCATATTTTTTGACATAATATCTCGTATACGGCTTAAAAAAAATGAACTGATGGTTCTATTTTTAATTTAGACCATGCACAACTTTTCACATTGACGAACAGAACGTCTATAGTCGTCTAATTTCCATTGATGTAATGTGACACAACGTCTATATACGTTGAATTTTTCCCTATTCTACTTTGCAAAATACATATAGTGTCACAACACTTGCTTATACATTTGACGCAGTGTCCGTCAACGTGTTAATTGGACACACTGTACCAAACAATTATTGTTATTGTTTAAACAAATAATAAACAATTAGCGGCAAAATCTGTGAGTAGAACTTTTTACTTTAACATGTATATAAACTAACAAAAAAAGTTTTAGAAAAAGATAATCTTGTTTGAATTGCTCCGAAACAATGCATCTTTTCGTTCTATCTTCACTCTTCTAAAATGCTTCGTATAGATTGCTGAATAGAATTGGGATTCTTATAACAGGCAATATGACGACTTATATACACATATAAGGATCTCGTAGAACAGTCGTATTATTTAAACGTAAATTAAAACATGGCAACATCGTCGGGCTTCGTATAATGCGTAATCCATATACATTGTGAACGCGTTTGTACGAGTGGGCTTCGTAAGACTGTAGGAATAAGACAGTGCTACAATCCCCTTACCCCGTAAACCGCGGGCTTCCATTCATCTGCAGGTTGTTGCGGGCTTCCTATCATTTGTGAGCCATATATATATATATATATATATATATATATATATATATATATATATATATATATATATATATATATATATATATATATATATATATAACTTCAAAGGGCTGCAACTTTTCTTGTGTGCACATTTGTACTAAGGTAAGTTAGGTCCAATCAAACTATTTTTGGTCCCAAAATATGTGATTAAATTTATGACCTGTATTTTTGTTACACCCTGTATATATCTACATACTTCGTCTAATTTACTAACTGTTGCGCGTCATCCGCGTTGTAGCCTGTGAGGTCGCATGATACCAACACGAAATATTTAGGCGGTAGGTGTGTTCTTTTTTAGAATCACTTTGCCGAGTACACTATAATTACAGCCACTAGACATATTTTATTATATACGTAGAAATAATATTTGAAGATTTCTATTAATGTTAGCCTAAAGAAATACACAATAATATGTTTCATTTAATTTGTCTAAATGGATTATAAAGCGTTTTTATGAAGCGGATTTGTTCAGATCACACTGTAACTGTAATTGAACGAAGGTGACATTTTAGAATAAATTGACCATTCCAAATCACGTGATATAATATGGCCGGCAGTGGGCAAAAATTTAATAATATAGGGTTTACATCAGTTTTTGTAAAGAATATCCTGTTTGGTTTTGTTTTTTATTGTTAATTGTGCACCAAAATTGTGATAGCAAATAAATATAAACTAGTTTATCGCCTACATAACTGAATTATCCCATAGTAGTTATTGACACAAACTGGTAACTAATATGGGATAATTCAGTTCTGTAGGCGATAAATCACTTCATATTTAATTTGTTATCACAATTTCGCAGATTTCCCTACACAATTAACATAAAAAACAACCAAACAGGATTTTCTTTACAAATTAATGTAGATGTAAGGTTAGATTTTGCCCACACCCGGCCATGTTTTGGTCCAAGAGCTGTGAGACATTTTTGAGTAGGTATTTTAGGCAACCTGAAAAATTTTCAGGTGACTCTTCCATGATAGCCTAATACAAAAATGCCGGTCTGGCTGGAGGGTAGCGGTTATTTTTCCCAAAAATCCCCCCCAAAGTTAAAAAAAGGGTAAAAATTGTTATTACAAAAAATATCATTGACGTGACTTTAAAGTAAATTTAAATATTCAAATATAAAGAAAATAAACAGGCCAGGCGATTTGAGGGCGATTTTAACTCTGCAAGATACTTGCATGGGCGCCCCAGGATTATTTTCAGGGGATGCATCTGAACTTCAGAAGATTTCATCTGAATCTGTACATGCTATTAACGAGTATAAAATTTTCAACTATACATGCAAAGCTATGCACATTCCTTCCGGACAGGGAAGTACAATTATTATTTTGACAGGGTATTTTTTAATATTAAAAATAAATATTCTAAAAAGACAGGTTTTTTTTTGGTGAAATTTTCCAACTGCCTTGTGATCGAACAAATTACGCGTGCATATAAATGAAAAGCGCTATAGGTAAGCAGCAGTGTGAGAAAGAGCGTATACCGGTAGCTGTTTGCGTTCTCTGTTGTACCTGAGCGAGTCCGTTCGCTCTAGAAAAATCACGTGACCTGGCGATCCCATGTTGTTGTGCCTCGAAACGTTACGAGTAATTATTATATATTATAGTTTTTTAAGTAACTTTTTCTTAATTAAAGGAAAATAATACGTACTATACAATAGATTTTGCAAATATGATAGAAAAAGACAGATTTATTATTATAAATATATAGGTAGAAAAGTATAAAAGTATAAACTAAATTAATTCTGTGTCCGAATCCTGTACTTCTTCAAACTCCTCATCTGAGCTTAAATATTCAGACTCCCCTCGAGACCCCTCTTCTACAAAAATTAATTAGCGATAATTTAATTGAATTAAACAAACTGGAACATGAAGTAAAAACCACTTCTATGTAAAAGGTATATTTACTAAAAATTTTTAGAATCCCAATAGTTTCAATAAAATGAGTTCATCAGAACGTTTTCAAACCTATCGGTCCATTATCAGTGAATTTGAATACTTGGAAAATAGCCCCAGAACCAAACAATGGTTGTGATTATAAATAAATCTACATTATGTTAAAATAAATTTAAAATGGCTAAACGCCGATGTTCAGGGATTAAACCTCTGGGAACATGGTGAAACTCTACCCGAGGACCCAATCAACCATCCTCGGTCAACGATGACTACTAAGTAAGACATAATGTAGATTTATTTATAATCACAACCATTGTTTGGTTCTGGGGCTATTTTGCAAGTATTCAAATTCACTGATAATGGACCGATAGGTTTGAAAACGTTCTGATGAACTCATTTTATTGAATCCATTGGGATTCTAAAAATTTTTAGTAAATATACCTTTTACATAGAAGTGGTTTTTACTTCATGTTCCAGTTTGTTTAACTATAAGGTATACAGCCAACCCAGGGAACTACCCCTTTTTAGTTTAATTGAATTACTACGTATTCTTTGTCCTTTTATACGGAGTCGAAGCCTGGACAATCACGGGCGCATCTGAAGAAAGACTTGCCATTGTTGAGATGTGCTGTTATTGAATAATGTAAAAAATATCATGAACACAACACGTAACAAACACGGAAACATTAAGAAAG
This sequence comes from Diabrotica virgifera virgifera, assembly GCF_917563875.1. Lineage (NCBI taxonomy): Eukaryota > Metazoa > Arthropoda > Insecta > Coleoptera > Chrysomelidae > Diabrotica > Diabrotica virgifera. The sequence goes on along the minus strand of NC_065450.1, from coordinate 107,079,266 downwards.
ATGAAAAAGGCAAAAGAAATACTCAACACTATAAAGGAAAGAAAAATGAGCCAAAATAAATATTCATTCTCTTCTTCTTCGTCAGACTCCCCTCGAGACTCAGATTCCTCTTCTACCTGATCTGTAAATAGTTGTAAATATGTATTTAGAATTAATTAAAAACTAATGTATAACTAATACTTAATACTTTTCCTTTATTATAAATTACATCACGTTTTTTATTTCTTAGTATATGACCAAAGTAGCTCATTTTTCTTTCCTTCATAGTGTTGAGTATTTTTTTGACTTTTTATCTTTATTAATATTTCCGTGTTTGTTACGTGTTGCGTCCATATTTTTTACATTATTCGATAACACCACATCTCAACAATGACAAGTCTATCTTCAGATGCGCCCGTGATTCTCCAGGCTTCGACTCCGTATAAAAGGACAGAAAATACGTAGCAACTCAACAATTATACCTGTTCGTCCCAAGAAAATAGCCGCAACTATTTTCTCCACTCGAACGCACACTGTCCACGCTGCGCTCAAAGCCACCTCCTGACCGCCGACGAGGGACGCAGGTTCGCCTGTCGTTGTACAATGGTTTCTAGGGAGACTGGTCGAGAGCAAAGCACGGACAGTACACGTAAATGTCTATGGAACCAACAACAATCCATCAAACTTTCTTCTCTGTTGACTTCTTAGCCTTCTGGACACCACCGTCCGGCATAACCCAGGATCCAAGAACACCAGGACACGGCGCTTGCCCCAGTGTGTTTTTCGGACTGTTTGCTTTTGCTGCCAACACTACACATTCACTACAAACCCTGAAGAGGACAAAATCCTAAACGGGGAAGCACATTGAACGCATTTCTTCTAAGCATTTTCTAGACAAGCAAATCAAACAATGTGATGATGTAGCAACTCAATTAATTAATCACTAATTAATTTTTAATTAACTCTAAATACATATTACAACTATTTACAGATCATGTAGAAGAGGAATCTGAGTCTCAAGAGGAGTCTGACGAAGAAGAAGACAGTGAATATTTAAGCTCAGATGAGGAGTTTGAAGAAGAAGTACAAGATTCGGACACAGAATCAATTTAGTTTATACTTTTATACTTTTCTACTATAACTTTATAATAATAAATCTGTCTTTTTCTATCATATTTGCAAAATCTATTGTATAGTACGTATTATTTTCCTTTAATTAAGAAAAAGTTACTTAAAAAACTATAATATATAATAATTACTCTAACGTTTCGAGGCACAACAACATAGGATCGCCAGGTCACGTGCTTTTTCTCGAGCGAACGGACTCGCTCAGGTACAACAGAGGACGCAAACAGCTATCGGTATACGCTCTTTCTCACACTCCTGTTTACCTATAGCGCTTTTCATTTATATGCACGCGTAATTTGTTCGATCACATGGCAGTTGGAAAATTTCACCAAAAGAAACCTGTCTTTTTAGAATATTTATTTTTAATATTAAAAAATACCCTGTCAAAATAATAATTGTACTTCCCTGTCCTGAAGGAATGTACATAGCTTTGAATGTATAGTTGTATATTTTATACTCGTTAATAGTATGTACAGATTCAGATGAAATCTTCTGAAGTTCAGATGCATCCCCTGAAAATAATCCTGGGGCGCCCATGCAAGTATCTTGCAGAGTTAAAGTCGCCCTCAAATCGCCTGGCCTGTTTATTTTCTTTATATTTGAATATTTAAATTTACTTTAAAGTCACGTCAATGATATTTTGTGTAATAACAATTTTTACCCTTTTTGTAACTTTGGGGGGGAGTTTTGGGGAAAATAACCGCTACCCTCCAGCCAGACCGGCATTTTTGTATTAGACTATCATGGATGAGTTACCTGAAAAATTTTCAGGTTGCCTAAAATACCTACTCAAAAATGTCTCACAGCTCTTATACTATTTGACGTTTCATTGGAATGCCTAATTGGTAACATTTATTTGACAGTTGCGGTGATGACACCTCATATTTGTTTATATTCTTTACTATAAGTATATGTTTTATTTATTATATTTACTGTTTTTATTATTTACTTTACTATAAAAAGATCGTCTACTATAAAAATATAAATTTCACCTAATTTTATAACGACTTGGAATAATCGAGGTATCTGACAACTTTTTTAGTTGTTATTGTAGACATACTTATACAAAGAAACCTACCGGCTTTTTGCCAAGAGTTCGGAGCCGTTTTTTAATCATTAACAATGCAGTGCAAAAACGCTTGCACTGCAAATCTTAAAAGATTATAACTTAATTCTTGTTCTCTATTTCTTAAGTTTTTACTTATTTACATTGAATATTAATTTGTTTTCTTGTATAATCCACGTTTACAATAATTATGTGATATATTTGATTTAAAATGGATTCAGGATCTTTTTATACTTTGGCAACTATGTCAACTTAGATCTCTGGCGTGGATAATGACGTGCAACGGTAAGTAAATTAGATAGACTGTAGGTTATATTTGGTTCTTGGGACATCAAAGTATATTTTTTAGACATTCCCTGGATATAGTCACTGATGTGACATACCTCCGATTTGTTTTTTCATGAGTTTTGTAAGAGAGACTAAAAACTTTTTTTATAGTCACCTCCTGTTTTCATATATTTTTTGACATGTTCTGTAGTAAATTCAACTATCTATTTACTACAAAACATGTCAAAATTTACATGTGAAAGCAGATGATCCTAAAAATGGTTTTTCGTCTCCTACAAAATTCATGAAAAAGCAGATAGGAGAATTATTGTACATTACAATTCTGTGATGTTTGGGAAAAAGGGCTGAAGTCAGAATTGCACATCGATAATGTTTTAATGATTTCTACAGTACTGTAGTAGATTCTACTGTACATACAGTTTACATCTACAACAGTTTTTTTCTGGTCCAGAAATCATCAAAACATTATCAATGTGCAATTCTGACTTAAGTCCTTTTTGCCAAACATAAAAAAACAATCTGGTCATAACTGACCAATGAGCAATTTTAATTTAACCTAAATTACTACTGTTTCTTAAAATGAAGAGCTTACCCCATAGCATCTCTTATCTAATCTAACAAGATCGTGCACTATTCTAACATACACAGGCACAGCACACAAGCACTATGCTCCGTTTTTCACTATCACCTATCACTCAAACTAGTTCAAAAGGCTTTGTCCTCTTCAGTCTTCTAGTTTGCCCAGTAGTATCGAGGAGCTGGATTTCCTCGATATTCTTGAACTTATGAAGTTGTTGCTCCTGACTTCCTGAAATCTTCTTGATATTTGTTGATAAAGTAATAACTTATTATGCATGGACAATGTGGACTTTCTTCCAACTAGCCAATACACTTTTTATATCTCTCTTTTGCCTTTCATAGCCACAAGGCTATACATTTCCTTCTTGGTTTTTTTTGTAGACCACTTTCAGCTGATTCTAAAAAAAAATTAAAATGAACGGTAATTTTTCTATTCTTTACAATTAAAAATCAAAGGAATAGGTACTATTTACAGGTAATAATATGCATGCATAAATGATTCGTTTCATAAAGAATAAAGAAAATTGAAAACGGATTTTATAATACTTACAAAATTGTTTAAACAAGAGATCCAGCCAGAGCCCAGAGCAAAAACTAGCAGACAGTACAGCAAAAAAGCCACTAATTTCCATTTCCCACACCCCCTTATCGATGCATTTTTTTTCCAATCAAAATTTTTACCATAGAATAAAGTGTTGTGTGATTTGGTAGAATGCGATCTTACTCTTTAAAAAACATGTCACGTATTTCAGCGCCATCTCAGCACCTGGTTAAATGGAAGGATACTACAAATCTGGCCTCCACATAAGTGGTATGTAGCTTCGACATGATAGGTGTGAAATTTTAAACGTTCTTGTTGTTGATTGGATAGGAAGGGTGCCATAATCTAGCCTCCATGGCAGGTACATAGCCTCCATACGGTACTCCCAATTTTTAATATTTTATTAAAGTGGAAAATAAAGGTAAAACACAAACAACTTTTGTTTCTTACTTATTTATTTATAAAATAATGTGACATTTTACATAGAAATATGAGTATTTAATTTGGATTAAATAAATGTTTACTTGTTGAACTTTTCCACCGTCTGCACACAACAGCTGAACGGAGTCATTAGACCTAACAACAAAACGCGAAATAAAGTGTGTATTTTAAAACTGTTGGATAAACAGTACCTACAATCAGAAAATCTCTACCTTACAATCAGAAAAACTTACCTTTAAAAAGGTACTCGATTACAAAATATCAAAAAACACGACTGAATATCAGCTTTTTATGGTGACACAAACACATCACATAACCGACTATATAAAATAACTGAACGACAACGAACGAACGAACACGAACACTGAACACAGATTCACAGATAGCGCAGGATTTGTCAAAAGTCATGTTCCACCAATCACAATGCCGACATCAGCGCCTCTGACAAAATGGAAGGAAAATAAATACGATTACATGTTTTTTATTAGAGTGCGCGGGGCATGATTTTTACCAAATTTTTAGGTTATCGGTTATCTTATGAAAATGATGAAATATGAAATGTGATGACCAATGACCACGCGACGCTACATAGATACTCGCGCGGCAAATTTGAAAATGAACGCAAATTGAACAGTAAATGGCCTCTCTTAAAATCTTGTAATGGAAAATTTTACCCCTCCAGGAAGACATTTTAGGTACTATGTTCATAGAATATCTTGTCGTAACTTTCCACCCATAATTTAATCAGATATCAGATAGATGTTCACGGAATAGAACGGTAGTACCTAAATTCCTGGAATGTTTTGTGTTGTTAGGATTAAACTTTTATTTTATTTATTCTTGAATATTTCCATTACATTGTAACCAATAATTTACAAATAAGATTTTCATTACATTACATAAAATCAAAAACATGTTTTGGATATTAAACTATATAGTTTGTAATTGTAATAATTTTATATACAATTTTGAATTAAGATTTAATCTTTTCGATTTAAACTACAGTAAAACCTGTGTTACCGGCCCCCTGCAAACACCGGCCACCTGTACTAACGGCCAGTTTAAAAATTCCCCAAACCAATTACAGTAAAACCTGTCAGTAACGGCCACTAAAAATAAAAAAGCTATTGGCCGATATAGAAAGGTGACCGGTATTGCCAGTTTTTGTAGTCTAGATATAATTGGTTTGGGGAATTTTTAAACTGGCCGTTAGTACAGGTGGCCGATTTTATCAGGTGGCCAGTAACACAAGTTTTACTGTATATCTAGACTACAAAAATTGGTAATAACGGCCACCTTTCTATATCGGCCAATAGTTCTTTCATTTTAGTGGCCGTTACTGACAGGTTTGACTTATTTCATTAACGTAAAGTTAACGCGTAAGTTAATATTTTATTGAATTATTTTGCTATTTGATCCCGTAATTGGTATAATGTGTCCAATATAATATATAAGCGTTCATAAAACGTCCGTATTTCGTCCAGTATGGACGTCCAAAGGACGTTCAACGTCGGACGTCCAAAGGACGTCCATATTTATTCCGTCTGAAGGACGTCCAACGTCGGACGTCCAAAGGACGTCCATATTTATTCCTTCCGAAGGACGTCCAACATGGGACGTCCGTTTATAGTCCATGGACGTAAGGACCAAAAATGGACCTATTTTGGACGTCCAAAGGACGTCGTGTGCTATTAGGCATATATATAAATCCTACCATCATTGCTGCATTCTTTTACCATAGGTATGTTTGTGCGTCCACTCGAAAAATTGATGTCCACTCTAAATTTTAGAACATTGTTGGCTATCCTGCAACCATGGCTACTTCGGCATCAACTCAGTTTTCTATATACTCTAAGAATAAAGGAGATGATTTTTACTTTCACTGCGATAGCAATTTTGCATCCACATATTTTGCTATCGTTGTAACGTCCCAATATACCATATGTAATATCCCACAATGGCACATCCTCCTATATATACGGGCTTCCAAAAGTATATAAAAACAACATTCCACTTCGCCCAATTGTTAGTAACATTGGAAGTCCAACATCAACCTCTCCAAATATTTTGCAGACATTCTGGGAAATGTAATCGGTAAGACCCAATATCATATACAAAACGGTTCCATGACATCTCGTAACGTGACAGTTCGTAACCGGACAGTTGGTAACGGACAATTCGTAACAGCGACAGTTCATAACGGCGACACTTCGTAACGGCGACAGTTCGTAACCATACAAATTCGTAACGGACAATTCGTAACGTCCAAATTGAATTATTCTGTTTATTGTTGTTAACGTGGAAACTAACTGTTATTACAGTTATAAATGGAATTATGTTTATCAATTTAACGAATCAGTATCAGGATAAACATTTTTAAGGAATTTCATATTTCGTGTTTCAGAATATAATCAAAGTATTTAAACCAAGTATTAAAGTATTACAAGTCATCCCTCTTATCAACTATAACCGTTGATTGAATACCCCAAAGCTATTACCAATCACAAGGTTTATTATAATAACAGGTAATTATAATCTTTTCTTCACAAAATGTTTATTTAAAAAGTTTGGAATGTCTAAAGGCGATTGTCAGATTAAAGATTTGAGAATTAAGTACTTCATTATACCTTTGTCTAGGCATATGCAAATTTAAGGAACAATAAGAGGAATAAACTTTTAAGAATATTGTTCAAAGTTTGTATGTATTGAAATATTTGTTTTTGTTTAAAGACTTTTAATATACACTGAAACACGAAATATATAAAATGTGTACTGATTCGTTAAGTTGATAAACATAATTTCAATTATAACTGTAATAACAGTAATTTCCACGTTAACAAAAATAAACAGAATAATTCAATTTGGACGTTACGAATTGTCCGTTACGAATTTGTCTAGTTACCAACTGTCGCCGTTACCAAGTGTCGCCGTTACGAACTGTCGCTGTTGCGAATTGTCCGTTACTAACTGTCCGGTTACGAACTGTCGCGTTACGAGGTGTCTGGTCACGATACAAAACTTATGGGATTTTCACAATTTTATTTCAAAACATTCCGTACTAATGAATCCCAAACTTATATCTTTCGACGTAAAATCACTCTATACCAACATTCCAATCGAAATAGCTTTAAACTGTGTCAAATTCAGATGGAGTAACATCCAAACACATACTTCTCTTCCTCTTGAAGACTTTCTAGAAGGTGTAAAATTCTGCCTTAGCTCAACATTCTTCCAACATGAAAATGAATACTATTCTCAGATTTCTGGGGTAGCTATGGGCTCACTTATATCAGCACCTATAGCAAACTTGGTCATGGAAATATTAGAGACAACAGTCATCTCTAAAGTAAAATACAATATACACTTCTACAAACGATATGTAGATGACTGCCTGCTTTGCATACCGGATCATGAAATCGAGTATACCCTTCAAATTTTCAATAATTTCCATAATAACATTCAATTTACTTATAAAATTGAAGAAAACAACAAAATTAATTTTCTCGATCTAAGTTTGGAGTATAACAGCAATAACCGACTTATAACTACCAACTGGTTTACAAAAGATGTCTCCTCTGGAAGATATTTAAACTACAATACCAACGCACCGGTAACTCACAAAAGAAGTGTTATATTCAGTCTAACGGATAGAGCAATTAAGCTATCTAGCCCACAATTCCATTCCGAAAATCTGAAAATAGTTTAAGATATTTTAGAAAAAAATAATTATCCGCCAGAATTTTACAACCCTCTAATTAAAAAAAGAAAATATATCATCAACAACCAATCAAATTCCAATACCACTCCAAATCAAATCCAAATTTCACCTAACAATATCAATAGTAATATCACCAACCCAAATAAACGATATATATCCCTACCATATATAAATGGATTTTCCGAACAAATGTCGAGAATGTTTGCAAAATATGATATCAATGTTGGGCATAAAGCGCCTAAAACATCGGGGAAATGTTTGTCAAAAACCCATTGTTACTAAGGACTAGCAGTCAGATGTTGTTTATAAAGTAAATTGTAAAGACTGCAATTCGACATACATTAGGCAAACACATCAATATATACATAGAAGGATGGTTGCACACAAACATAGTGTACAAACCAACAAAGTAAACACTACAGCATTAGCCAAGCATTCCATAGAAAATAACCATGCTTTTGATTTTGAAAATGTACAAATTTTAGAAAAAGAACAAAACTACAACAAAAGATGTATATTGGAGATGATTCATGTAAAGAAAGACCAAAATTGCATAAATAATAAAACTGACATCAAGGACCTCTCCAATGTACGAGGTCTCGTATATCATAGTTTAATATAATTGATTTAATTTTTATAAATGTACAATTTGGCAAATATTTTAAATACGGTCCTTAACGGACGTCAATTTTGAATTCTGCCATATGGTTTCAAGAGTCAAGCTCGCATTCCACAACAAAACGAAAAGCCAACAAGTGCAATGTAAATTTTAGTCTTTTTTTTTTGTTTTATGTAATGTTTATAATTATTCATTAAAGTGCTTATTGAAAATGGCAATTAGCCGAAACGTTTAAGCCAAAACAAAGTGTTTTATTTTTATCAGACCGAAAACCCAGGAATTAAAAAGTTTCTATTTAATAATTTACGGTCAGGAAATAACAAAACTATATATATATATATATATATATATATATATATATATATATATATATATATATATATTGATGCACGTTAAGTTGTGACTTCCGGTATACAGAAGAGGCTGTCCGACTTCCACCTTTTCTACTAGGAATTATTTTTTAAAAATTGTGTATTTGGTAAAAGGGGGGCTTATAAAATGGGTCTACCTATTGAGGGGAAAGGATTTACCAAAATAAATTTTGTATATACAGGGTGGTGAATCGGAAAACGGGCCATAGGATACTCAATGTAAAATTCTAAACTGTTGAATTTCTGCTTCCCTAATTATGTTACATCAAAAGTCATGAGAAGTTATTTGTAGAGGATTGAAATCTGTATTAGAAACAGAAGTTACAATTGTTCTACGATTTAAACACATTCCAAAATTTTGAAAAATATAATGTATTTACCGCAGTAGGTATGTGTGGGCATGTTAGGCCACACGTTATTATTTAACTGACAGTGAGCACATTATTGACTGAAGAAGATATCTTTATTATTAATACTTCTCCTTAACTAAAGGTATCTTATCAACTTTATTGTGTTTTAAACAGTAATTGATAAAATAAATAAAAAAATTGACAGTTCAAATTGTTAATATAATAAATTTATTGTCAACAAATGCAACCTTATACACATTATGGTATTGCGTGTGGCCTAACTTTGGCGTATTACTCTGAAAAATGTATTATATTTTTACAAAATTTTGAATAATTATTGTTCGTAGAACAATATTAACAGTTGTTTTCAATACAGATTTCAATTCTCTACAAATAGTTTCTTATGACTTTTGATGTAAAATAATTAGGGAAGCAGGAATTCAACAGTTTAGAATTTTACATTGAGTTTCCTATGGCCCGCTTTCCAATTCACCACCCGGTATATACGTATATACCGAAGCGTGCAGCATACGTTATGGCTTCCATATATAGGGTAGTTCAAGGTGCGTTGTCACTTCCAGCGGTGTTGTCATATTTTGGAAGTCACAACGACTCGTCTGCTGATTTACCTCTTACTTTAAGCGTAATGTGTGATCTTTTGAAACTTTTACTGTGAATACAGTTGTGAATGCAGTTCTATGTTTTACAGTTGTCTATTTAAATTAAAAGATTGATATTCTTTTGATTAAACAGGTTTACAAAAAACATACATTTCGGAATATTTGATGAAACCATAAGACTATGGTGTTTTTGGGGTCGCTGGTCACGAATCCGGGGTCCGCTGACCTCTATCACGTCAGGTAATGGTCATCTCAAGGTCAAATCAAGATAAACCGACAGTCGCTCTGAAAAAGTATATTAGGGGGTTTTTTTAGTCGCTGATGACGAATTTTGTGTCCGCTGACCTCTATCACGTCTAGCTCAAGGTCATTTCGAGGTCAAATTAAGATAAATCGACACGATCGCTCTGAAAAAGTATATTAGGGGGATTTTGGGGTCGCTGATCACAAAACTGGGGTCCGTTGAGCTCAACTGCGACAGGTAAAGGTCATTTCAAGGTCAAATCAGTTTTGTGGACTTGTCCTGATTTGGCCTTGAAATCACCTTTACCTTACGTGGTAGAGCTCAACGGACCGCAATTTTCATGATCAGTGACTCCAAAACCCCTATATTTTCAGAGCGATTGTGTCGATTTATGTTGATTTGACCTTGAACTAGACGTGATAGAATGACCTTTACATGGCGTGAAAGGGGTGAGCGGACCCCGGATTCGTGATCAGCCACCCCAAAAACCCCCTTGTAATATGGTTTCTTCAAATAGTCCGAAATTTGTTTTTTTTTTGTAAACCTGTGTTATTTATGATATATGATTGATATTTATTTTACAAATACTAATATTTTATTATTGCTGCAAAATGGATTTTTTGGAATTAATTAAAAAAGTGTTATTAGTAAGTAATTTATTTATGAAAATTATATCAAAAATTTTAATAAATAAATTTGAACTTATAGGAAATTTTAATATTTATTATTTTTCTTGATTAAATTTTGAATTTTAGATTTTATTACAGGCACCGTACTTTTAATTTTTGATGGACCAATAATAATGTGTAATAAGAAAATTAAATGGCTAAATACACCAGGTGGGGTTGAGCCGCTAAAAAGCTATCTAGATCCATCTTTTTAGAGCAGATTAGTCCCAGTCTGCTACTCGATACTATTGACTGTGCTTCTCCATTTCTTTCTATCCTCTGTCTTTTTCTGATAGTCTCTAATTCCTGCCCTATATAAATTTTCCTTTACTTCCTGTAACCATTTATTCTAGTTCCTCCGCGTCTCCTTCTAACTCCGGGTTTCCATTGTAAAATTGAGTTTATAGTTGTTACGCTACCTGCTCTCCATATATGCCCCAAGCATCTAACACTGTGCTGAAATCTGAAAATCTGGAATAATATCTACCCGGGTCGAAACATTTTTTTTAATATATGAAAATAATCATTTATGAAACAGTTCGTGAAGTATGCTTTTTACGAATGCACGTGATGTTTAGAGCACGAGCGACAACAGAGAGAGTGCTATAGATCGCGTAAGTTCGCAAAAAGTACTTCACTCACAGTTTCATACAATATTTTATGTACGATAAACAAATAAAATAACTGTAACTCTCCATCACTGGAATTCATTCCTAATCTACAATTTTTAGAACTTATTTAAACATTCTAATTTCTTTCAAACCACAAAACTGTCAAATTTTTTTTTGTAATTTATTGCTCATTATGTCATCACCATGACAACGCTAAAGTTAAGGATATTTGATTATATGAAAGTGTGTCAAAAACAGTGCGAAAAAGTAAATCCCGTTTAAAATACATTGTTACTTCACGCACACGTTATCCATTAAATAGATCGATGCAGATCGGCCTTATATCGGATCCTCTACTATTAGTCCGTTCGCTGACGGTAAAATATTGCAAAACCCATAAATTTTAAGAAACCGCTTAGATTGACATAAAATTTGGCATACACATAGGTAACATGTCAAAGAAGCACATTGATATTGTGCCGATGTGTGCTTTTGCCATGGGGGTGACTTTTACCTCGTCTCGGGATGAAAAAATATACGTTCAAAATAAGTCCGGAAATGGATTAACTGACTAATTCTAGGCAACTTTTGTTCTATAGCATTTTTTCACTTAGTTACTTTTCGAGTTATTTTCGAGTAAATATGTTTATTTTTCAACAAAAAAAAACAGTTTTTAACGGTTTTTTTGGCAATTAACTCAAAAAGTAAGTATTTTATCGAAAAAACCATTCTTAGGAAAAATATAGCCCATAAAAAAGTAAAAAAAATGGTGTGCTTATGAATGAGATCCCTAGACCCAGTAAGAGAAGAGTTGTAACTAATGAAAAATAGGTTCATACACGCCAAATTCCAAATTGAATATTTCAACGTGAACTGTCAAAAACTAAAGCACTTTTTGGGGAACACTAATTACAACTTTTTTGTAGTGTTTAAAAAAAGGTTACAACAGTTTTAGCATTAAATTAAGGAAGTTACGCTCAAAATGAAGATCCTTTTTTTTTGTAAAAAATTATAAAATTCACCCCCTAATTAGCATCCGAAATGAAATTAATAGTCACCACTTCAGAAGTTGATTTACTCGTGTATGTATTGTTTATAAATATGATCTGTAAGCTTCATCGGTTCAAAATGCTTATTTTAAGGGGATGTAATTGAAAGGGATTGAACTAGTCACTAACCAACTGTGTAAGCTAATTTTGAACAGCCATATCTTAACCAATATTTGTCTCAAAGGAAAACACATAATCCTAAATATTCAGAAAAGCAAAACCTACATTTTTTACTATTCGTAATTTTTAGTATCACTAATAAATTTTATGTCATTTTAAAACAGCATTTTTTTCTGCAAAAAATTTTACTTTAAAACCAATTTTTTTCAAAAATTAGCCCTTTGAGCCCATCATATAAGATATACAGATCATATAAATATTACATAATTTAAGTAACTTGTGAAGCGGTAAATATTAATTTCATATGAGATTCCAATTAAGGGGTGCTTTTTCGAATTTTTTTAACAAAAATAGGACCTACTTTATTTTGAGCGTATCTTGCTTAATTTTGATGCTAGAAAGTTTTTTAGAAAACATAAATTTTTTTAAAACTTTGAAAAAGTTGTAATAAGTTGTCTCAGAAGAGTGCATCATTTTTTGGTTGCTATCATTTTTTGGTTATTTCACGTGAAATTATTCGTTTTTAAATTTGACGAATATGAACCTGTTTCCTGTTTTACTTAGCTACAACTTTGCTTCTACTGATTTTAAAAAGTTCATACGTAGATCAATTTTGTTACTTTATAAGCTATATTTTTAATGTTTTTCCCGATAACATACTTACTTTTTGTGTTATTGGCAAAAAAACCGTATAAAAGTGTTTTTTTGATGATAAATTGCCATATTGACTCGCAAATAACTCAAAAAGTATTAACTTAGTGAAAAAATTCTATATAACAAAAGTTGCTTAGAATTAGTCAGTTTATCCATTTCCGAACTTATTTTGAACGTATATTTTTCACCTCCGAGAAGAGGAGAAACTCGCCCCCCAGGGCAAAGTTTTCTTTTCACTTTTTTCTTTGACATGTGACCTATGTGTATGCCAAATTTCACGTCAATCCGTTCTTTAAAATGTGGAGCAAAAACCGTTAATGAACTATACTGCAGTCAAACCCGCTTATTAGAATACCTCTTAAAGGAATATCCCGGTTTAAGGAATAGAAATTTGCGGTCCGGAAACGTTTCTACTAGCGACCAATGATCGGTTATTAGAATATCCCGGTTATAGGAATACTTTTGATTGGCACGAAGGCTATTCCAATAAGCGGGTTCGAATGTATTTCGGTAAGATCGTAAAAAACGAATCAGAATATTTTTCCTATCGACTAAGATACAACCTGGACTAAGTAAAATAAAATACCTACTTTCAATACACCAATAATCATTGCGGTTTTTATAAATGTATAAAAGCATAATATTTTAGTGCATATTTCAATTATTCAACTGTTTTTTGCATAATTTAAGGTTTTTTTACTTAAAATCTTGATAATTACAATTGTTTTGTTTGTATAATTATTGTTTTATCATACAGTCAAGTCGCCCTTGAATCCCAAACATTTTTAAAAGAAAATAAAATTTTTATTGGATATGTTCAAGCAGACATTTCCGTTCAAGCAGAATTTTTAGTCACAACATATCAATGTTAAATATTATTAGAACAACGTTAAGGTGTCACGTTTCTTTTAATGACCGACACACATATTATATTTTAATTACGGATCCCACATTTTGCTAAACAGTTAAGAATGTAGTAGAAACATCAAACTTAAGAAACATATTTTTATTGCCTACTGCTGATAAATTAAACAGTATCAAATATCACTCGTTGACATCTCTGTATTAATTTTAAATAATAAAATATATGTAGTTTTGTATTCTAAAATATTTGGAAAAAATACTTATGTATTTTTTTTCATTTACACATCATTTTAAGGGAGTGTCCGTTGAAGAGTACAGGTTCAATATTATCGGCAAATGAGTTTTGTCTTAAATACCGGCCGTATAGAGGAGGTGTTCGTTAAGGAGATAGGCGCAAAATCTTGGTAAAATGCTAATTAAATGCACTATTTTTTTTCGAATTCTGAGAAAACTAATAAGTATTTTTGAAAAATTTAAACGCAGAATGGAATATTACATTATTACCGAGGGCCGAAAGTCCCTGAAAACTTATATAATGTTTATTTTAATAAGATAACGGGATAAAAAAACAAGAGAAAAGTTAGTGTGATTTTTAATTTCGAATATTTCATTATCAAGAAACTTTTTGTTTATTCTAAGGGACTTTCGGTCCTCCGCAATAATAATCTTTCATTCTGGGTGTAAGTTTTAAAAAGTATTTATTAGTTTTCTCAGAATTCGTAAAAAATTAATGCATTTAAATAGCATTGGACCGAGATTTTGCGCCTACCTCCTTAAGAGAGAGTTTACTATATTTCATATTATTACTAGATATTATTACTTTAAACTTTCTATCGCTCTTGATTCATTTTTTCGTGTATTTAATTCCATTCAATTGTAATTGTACATTCAATTTTTTTGTATATTTTTACACGTTTTATTACTTTCGAAATAACAATAACTATAAAATCGATTTTTCAGCCTACTTGGGTCAAAAAAATACGCAAATTTTCGGAAATTTCGTTAAATGAGAACATTTACCTACATTTCTTGTATTTAAGCTTTTAATAAGATTTTTAAAAATAATTTAGATTATTTAATAGGTACATTCACCGTCACGAAAAACGGGCACCCCAAAAAATGGGTCATTTTTGATGGCTCGTATCTCCTAAACCTATTCTCCGATTTAAGTATTTCTTTAATATGTTATAGCCTTATTCTTTAACTATATCGCTGTAATAACATTGTTTCTAGACAGGTAAATTATCATTGTATACTGGGCGTACCAATCAAACTGGTTTTTTCTTCAATTTTCACAACACCCTGTGGAATATTCTAGCCTTTATACAATATTGAAATTAAAACCCAACTATAGCCCCAGGTTTTCTTAACGTTCTGTTTGTTATTCATTCGCTTATGTTGGATAATAAAAAAGTTAGGGACTTTAACAACTAAACATGTTCTTTATAAATACATGGTGTTTCTAAATAAGTGCGACAAACTTTAAGGGGTAATTCTGCATGAAAAAATAATGATCGTTTACTTGATAAAGCTATGTCCGCAAATGCTTGCAAATATAAAATTCTTTTGCCAAACGATCATTATTTTTTCATGCAGAAATTAACCCTTAAAGTTTGTCGCACTTATATTTAGAAACACCTGTATCGATAAAGAACATGGCTAGTTGTTAAAGTCCTTAACTTTTTTATTATCCAACGTAAACGAATGAATAAAAAAACAGAATGTTAATAAAACCTGGAGCTATAGTTAGGCTTTAATTTAAATATTTTATAAAGGCTAGAATATTCCACAGGGTGTTATGAAAATTGGGAAAAAAACCCAGTTTGATTGGTACACCCGGTATACAATGAAAATTTAACTGTCTATCAACAATATTATCATAGCTATATTGTTAAAAAATAAGGCTATAACATATTAAAAGAATTACTTAAATCGGACAACAGGTTTAGGAGATACGAGACATCAAAAATTACCCATTTTTTTGGGGTGCCCGTTTTTCGTGCCGGTGAGTGTAGATTAAATTAGAAGTTCATTGTAAAAAAGGAAGTAAACAAAAACACGAGAAAAATGAATTTATATAAGTAAATATGTAAGTAAATATTATAGATTAAAATAAGTACAGAAAATATATAATTATAGAGATATATAATCACTTATTGTACCTTCATTTAAAGCTAACTTTAAAAGTAAAGCAGATCTGCTATTATTCATGTTTAAAAACAAAAGGCACACAAAACACTAAGTACGATTAGGACCGCGAATCTACAACAGATAAATGTCTGGAAACCGTTACACAGGGTTGCCAAAAAACGGAAGTCACACCTAGCGATGTGGTATACGGAAGACGCTACGCGTTGTGTACATAACCTGTATAGTAGCACGGGAGCGACACTAGCGCTGGTGATATACCGTCGAACTAAAATCTGATCTTATGAGTATGTTAGATACGATATGACTTCCAGCGAAATTTTTAATATAAGCCTTCTGATAACATCTAGTAGCCAAATTCGTAAAAATATAGGCAAAACGTTGTGACTTCCGAAATCGGAAGTCATAACGGTATATATGAAGTAACAACGTATTACGAGAATCTACTTTGGAAGTCACATGGATACATGTATCAATATATATATATATATATATATATATATATATATATATATATATATATATATATATATATATATATATATATATATATATATATATATATAAAACAAATGAAATAGAGAATGTGGAAAAATCCCCTTACGAATAACTCACACATCCACTATTTCTGGCTGGGAAAATTTTTTCGAATAGAATCAAAGATCCAAACACCAGTTCTTAGAAATGTGTTTCGCCCTCTTCAACCTCCGTGGGCTCATCGGTAAAGATGAGAGGTTGAATATCTTTAGACACATTCCATCAAAAAACAACATCCGAGACATAGACATAACAGGAGCGTAAATCTACGCCCAACCTGAAAATGACAGTCTCAAGTTTTAATTCCCTAATTACTTTAGAGTAAGTAAGATAATGTTTATGAAAAAAAAAAGATGTAGATCTTTGAAACACACTCAGTGATCAAAAGATCCACAGGTACTGGTTTAACGACCACTCGTACGAAATCAAACAAATGAAATAGAGAATGTGGAAAAATCCCCTTACGAATAACTCACACATCCACTATTTCAGGCTGGGAAAATTTTTTCGAATAGAATCAAAGATCCAAACACCAGTTCTTAGAAATGTGTTTCGCCCTCTTCAACCTCCGTGGGCTCATCGGTAAAGATGAGAGGTTGAATATCTTTAGACACATTCCATCAAAAAACAACATCCGAGACATAGACATAACAGGAGCGTAAATCTACGCCCAACCTGAAAATGACAGTCTCAAGTTATATATATATATATATATATATATATATATATATATATATTGATACATGTATCCATGTGACTTCCAAAGTAGATTCTCGTAATACGTTGTTACTTCATATATACCGTTATGACTTCCGATTTCGGAAGTCACAACGTTTTGCCTATATTTTTACGAATTTGGCTACTAGATGGTATCAGAAGGCTTATATTAAAAATTTCGCTGGAAGTCATATCGTATCTAACATACTCATAAGATCAGATTTTAGTTCGACGGTATATCACCAGCGCTAGTGTCGCTCCCGTGCTACTATACAGGTTATGTACACAACGCGTAGCGTCTTCCGTATACCACACCGCTCGGTGTGACTTCCGTTTTTTGGCAACCCTGTGTAACGGTTTCCAGACATTTATCTGTTGTAGATTCGCGGTCCTAATCGTACTTAGTGTTTTGTGTGCCTTTTGTTTTTAAACATGAATAATAGCAGATCTGCTTTACTTTTAAAGTTAGCCTTAAATGAAGGTACAATAAGTGTATATATATCTCTATAATTATATATTTTCTGTACTTATTTTAATCTATAATATTTACTTACCTATTTACTTATATAAATTCATTTTTCTCGTGTTTTTGTTTACTTCCTTTTTTACAATGAACTTCTAATTTAATCTACACTCACCGGCACGAAAAACGGGCACCCCAAAAAATGGGTAATTTTTGATGTCTCGTATCTCCCAAACCTTTGGTCCGATTTAAGTAATTTTTTTAATATGTTTTAGCCTTATTATTTAACAATATAGCTATGATAACATTGTTGATAGACAAGTAAATTTTCATTGTATACCGGGTGTACCAATCAAACTGGGTTTTTTTCTCAATTTTCACAACACCCTGTGGAATATTCTAGCCTTTATAAAATATTTAAATTAAAGCCTAACTATAGCTCCAGGTTTTATTAACATTCTGTTTTTTTATTCATTCGCTTATGTTGGATAATAAAAAAGTTAAGGACTTTAACAACTAGCCATGTTCTTTATCGATACAGGTGTTTCTAAATATAAGTGCGACAAACTTTAAGGGGTAATTTCTGCATGAAAAAATAATGATCGTTTGGCAAAATAATTTTATATTTGCAAGCATTTGCGGACATAGCTTTATCAAGTAAACGATCATTATTTTTTCATGCAGAATTACCCCTTAAAGTTTGTCGCACTTATTTAGAAACACCATGTATTGATAAAGAACATGTTTAGTTGTTAAAGTCCCTAACTTTTTTATTATCCAACATAAGCGAATGAATAACAAACAGAACATTAAGAAAACCTGGGGCTATAGTTGGGTTTTAATTTCAATATTGTATAAATGCTAGAATATTCCACAGAGTGTTGTGAAAATTGAAAAAAGAACAGTTGGATTGGTACGCCCAGTATACAATGATAATTTACCTGTCTAGAAACAATATTATTACAGCGATATAGTTAAAGAATAAGGCTATAACATATTAAAGAAATACTTAAATCGGAGAATAGGTTTAGGAGATACGAGCCATCAAAAATGACCCATTTTTTGAGGTGCCCGTTTTTCGTGCCGGTGAATGTATCTATTAAATAATCTAAATTATTTTTAAAAATCTTATTAAAAGCTTAAATACAAGAAATGTAGGTAAATGTTCTCATTTACCGAAATTTCCGAAAATTGTGTATTTTTTTGACCCAAGTAGGCTGAAAAATCGATTTTATAGTTATTGTTATTTCGAAAGTAATAAAACGTGTAAAAATTACAAAAAAATTGAATGTACAATTACAATTGAATGGAATTAAATATACGATAAAATGAATCAAGAGCGATAAAAAGTTTAAAGTAATAAATTCTAGTAATAATATAAACTACAGTAAACTCTCTCTTAAGGGGGTAGGCGCAAAATCTCTGTCCAATGCTATTTAAATACATTTATTTTTTTCGAATCCTGAGAAAACTAATAAATATTTTTTAAAACATACACCCAGAATGAAACATAACATTATTACGGGGGACCGAAAGTCCCTTAGAATAAAAAAAAGTTTCTTTTGAATGAAATATTCGAAATTAAAAATCACACTAACTTTTCTCTTGTTTTTTCATCCCATTATCTTTATTAAAATAAACATATATTAGGTATATAAGTTATTAAAATAAACATTATATAAGTTTTCAGGGACTTTCTGCCCTCGGTAATAATGTAAGCTTCCATTCTGCGTTTAAATTTTTCAAAAATACTTATTAGTTTTCTCAGAATTCGAAAAAAATTAATGCATTTAATTAGCACTGGACTAAGATTTTGCGCCTATCCCCAACGAGCACCTCCTCTATACGGACGGTATTTAAAACAAAATTCATTTGCCGATATATTGAGCCTGTACTCTTCCGGACAATCCCTTAAAATGATGTGTACCTAAATGAAAAAAAAAAATACATAGGTATTTTTTCCAAATATTTTAGAATACAAAACTACAATATTTACATTTTATTATTTCAAATTAACACAGAGATGACAACGAGTGATATTTGATAACATAACTCTTTACCTTATCAGCAGTAGGTAATAAAAATCTGGTTCTAATGTGGGATCCGTCATTAAAATATTTTGTGTGTCGGTCATTAAAAGAAATGTGACACCATAACGCGTTGCTCTAATAATACTTTAACATTGATATTATGTTGTGACTAAAAATGTTAACGGAATGTCTGCTTGATTGAACATATCCAATAAAAATTGTATTTTCTTTTAAAAATGTTTGGGATTGAAGGGAGACTTTGACTGTATGATAAAACAATAATTATACAAACAAAACAGTCAAAACAAACATAATTATCAAGATTTTTGCTGTAAACTCGTGGAGAAATACATTAAATAAAAACAGTTGAATTGAAATATGCACCAAAATATTACGCTTTTATGCATTTATAAAAAACTCAATAATAATTATTATTGGTGTATTGAAAGTAGGTATTCCAGGTTGTATCTTAGTCGATAGGAAAAATATTCTGATTCGTTTTTTACGATCTTACGGAGATAGTATAGTTCATTAACGGTTTTTGCTCCAAATTTTAAAGAACGGATTGACGTGAAATTTATCTTACACATAGGACCCATGTAAAAGAAAAAAAAGTGAAAAGAAAACTTTGCCCTGGGGGTTGAGTTTCTCCTCTAATCGGAGGGGAAAAATATACGTTCAAAATAAGTTCGGAAATGGATAAACATACTAATTCTAAGCAACTTCTGTTATACCGGGTGGTGAATCGGAAAACGGGCCATAGGAAACTCAATGTAAAATTCTAAACTGTTGAATTCCTGCTTCCCTATCTATTTTACATCAAAAGTCATGAGAAGTTATTTGTAGAGGATTGAAATCTGTATTAAAAACAGAAGTTACAATTGTTCTACGATTTAAACACATTCCAAAATTTTGAAAAATATAATGTATTTACCGCAGTAGGTATGTGTGGGTATGTTAGGCCACACGTTACTATTTAACTGACAGTGAGCACATTATTGACTGAAGAAAATATCTTTATTATTAATACTTTCTCCTTAACTAAGGGTATCTTATCAACTTTATTGTGTTTTAAACAAAAAATGATAAAATAATTTAAAAAATTGACAGTTCTAATTGTTAATATAATAAATTCATTGTCAACAAATGCAATCTTATACACATTATTGTATTGTGTGTGGCCTAGCTTTGGCGTATTACTCTGAAAATTGTATTATATTTTACAAAATTTTGAATAATTATTGTTCATAGAACAATATTAACAGTTGTTTTCAATAGAGATTTCAATTCTCTACAAATAGTTTCTGATGACTTTTGATGTAAAATAATTAGGGAAGCAGGAATTTAACAGCTTAGAATTTTACATTGAGTTTCCTATGGCCCGCTTTCCAATTCACCACCCGGTATAGAATTTTTCACTAAGTTAATACTTTTTGAGTTATTGGCTAGTCGATATGTCAATTTTTCAACAAAAAACACTTTTATACGGTTTTTTGCCAATAACTCAAAAAGTAAGTAGGTATGTTATCATGAAAAACATTAAAAATATAGCTTATAAAGTAACAAAATTGATGTACGTATAACTTTTTAGAATCAGTAGAAGCAAAGTTGTAGCTTTGTAGCTAATGTAAAACAGGAAAGAGGTTCATATTCGTCAAATTTAAAAATGAATAATTTCACGTGAAATAACCAAAAAATGATAGCAACTAAAAATTGATACACTGTTCTGAGAAAACTTATTACAACTTTTTAAAGTTTTAAAAAAATCTTTTTTATGTTTTCTAAAAAAGTTTCTAGCGTTAAAATTAAGAAAGATACTTTCAAAATAAAGTAGGTCCTATTTTTCTTAAAAAACTCCGAAAATCACCCCTTAATTCGGGCTAAGTAAAGGGCTAATTTTTGAAAAAATTGGGTTTTAAAGTAAAATTGTTTAAATTTTGAAAGAGATGCTTTTTTTTTCAAAATGACATAAAATTTATTAGTGCTACCAAAAATTACAAAGTGTAAAAAATGTAGGTTTTGCTTTTCTAAATATTTAGGATTATGTTTTTTTCTTTGAGACAAATATTGGTTAAGATATGGCTGTTCAAAATTGGCATACACAGTTGGTTAGTGACTAGTTCAATCCCTTTCAATTACATACCCTTCAAAAATAAGCACTTTGAACCAATGAAACTTACAGATCATATTTATAAACAATACATACACGAGTAAATCAACTTGTGAAGTGGTGACGATAAATTTTATTTGCTAACTTCCTTAATTTAATGCTAAAAACTTTTTAACCTTTTTTTAAACACTACAAAAAAGTTGTAATGAGTGTTCCCCAAAAAATGCTTTAGTTTTTGACACTTCACGTTGGAATATTCAATTTGAAATTTGACGTGTATGAACCTATTTGTCATTAGTTACAACTCTTCTTTTACTGGGTCTGGGGATCTCATACATAAGTACACCATTTTTTTATGGGCTGTATTTTTCTTAAGAATGTTTTTTTCGATAAAATACTTACTTTTTGAGTTAATTGCAAAGAAACCGTTAAAACGTGTTTTTTTTTTGTTGAAAAAAGAACAAAAAAGAACAATAGTTCCTTAGAATTAGTCAGTTAATCCATTTCCGGACTTATTTTAAACGTATATTTTTTCATCCCTAGACGAGGTGAAAGTCACCCCCATGGCAAAAGAAAACATCGGCACAATATCAATTTTCTTCTTTGATATGTTACCTATGTGTATGCCAAATTTCATGTCAATCTTAAGTGGTTTTTTAAAATTTATGGGTTTTGCAATATTTTACCGTCAGCGAACGGACTAATAGAAGAGGATCCGATATAAGGCCGATCTGCATCGATCTATTTAATGGATAACAATAATTATTGGATATGTAATTTAGTATGTTAACAATTATAAAAAAACAAGGGGTGCATGATCTAATTTTCTTCTGACTATAATCAATTAATAATTAATAAATGACTTTTATCTACTCTATGGCATATTATATATAAATTTTTAGTTTGTGAAAACTGTCATTATAGATAGCAGTGCTTTAAAGTAAGCATGAAGTAACAATGTATTTTAAATGGGATTTACTTTTTCTCACTGTTTTTGACACACTTTCATATAATCAAATATTCTTTCTTAACTTTCGCGTTTCATGGTGATGACATCTTCTTTTTCTTCAAGTGCCATCTCCGCGAAGGAGGTCGGCAATCATCATAGCTATTAGGACCTTGGAGACGGCTGCTCTGAAAAGTTCGTTTGATGTACATCCGTACCATTCTCTCAGGTTGCGCAACCACGATATTCTGCGTCTCCCTATGCTTCTTTTTCCTTGAATCTTTCCCTGCATAATGAGTTGGAGCAAGTTGTATCTCTCCGTCCACGTGTAATATGTCCGAGATATTCCAATTTTCTGGTTTTAATTGTATTTAAGACTTCCATTTCTTTATTCACCTTTCTCAGAACCTCTTTGTTTGTGACGTGTTCTGTCCATGATATTTTTAGAATTCTTCTATATACCCACATCTCGAATGATTCCAGTTTTTTCATTGATGCCGCATTCAAGGTCCAAGCTTCCATTCCGTAAAACAGAGTCGAGAAAACGTAGCACCTAGCCAACCTTATTCTTAGCTCTAACCTTAGATCTCTTGTGCAGAGCACAAGAGAGGTGATGACATAATGAGCAATAAATTACAAAAAAAAATTTGACAGTTTTGTGGTTTGAAAGAAATTAGAATTTTTATATGTCAAAGTTTTAAGAATTGTAGAATAGAAATGAATTCCAGTGACGAAGAGTTACAGTATTTTTATTTGTTTATCGTAGATAAAATATTGTATGAAATTGTGCGTGAAGTACTTTTTGCGAACTTACGCGATGTATAGCACTCGCTCCGTTTCATAAATAACTATTTTCATATTTTAAAAAAAAATGTTTCGACCCGGGTAGATATTATTCCAGATTTTCAGATTTGGGCACAGAGTTGGATTGTTGGGGCATATATGGAGAGCAGGTAGCGCAACAACTATAAACTCAATTTTACAATGGAGACCCGGAGTTAGGAGACGCGGAGGAACTAGAATAAATGGTTACAGGAATTAAAGGAAGATTTATATAGGGCAGGAATTAGAATTTTTATATGTCAAAGTTCTAAGAATTGTAGAATAGAAATGAATTCCAGTGACGAAGAGTTACAGTATTTTTATTTGTTTATCGTAGATAAAATATTGTATGAAATTGTGCGTGAAGTACTTTTTGCGAACTTACGCGATGTATAGCACTCGCTCCGTTTCATAAATAACTATTTTCATATATTAAAAAAAAAATGTTTCGACCCGGGTAGATATTATTCCAGATTTTCAGATTTGGGCACAGAGTTGGATTGTTGGGGCATATATGGAGAGCAGGTAGCGCAACAACTATAAACTCAATTTTACAATGGAGACCCGGAGTTAGAAGGAGACGCGGAGGAACTAGAATAAATGGTTACAGGAATTAAAGGAAGATTTATATAGGGCAGGAATTAGAGACTAGCAGAAAAACAAAAGAGGATAGAAAGAAATGGAGAAGCATAGTCAATAGTATCGAGTAGCAGATTGGGAAAAATCTGCTCGAAAAAGGTGGATCTAGATAGCTTTTTAACGGCTAATCCCCACCTGGAGGGTTTAGCCATTTAATTTTTTATTACATATAATTATTGGTACATCAAAAATTAAAAGGACGGTGCCTGTAATAAAATCTAAAATATTAAAATTTTCTATAAGTTCAAATTTATTTATTAACATTTTTGATATAATTTTCATAAATAAATGACTTACTATTAACACTTTTTTAATTAATTCGAATAAATCCATTTTACAGCAATAATAATATATTAGTATTTTTGTAAAATAAATATCAATCATATTATCATAAATAACACAGGTTTACAAAAAAAAAAACTAAATTTCGGACAATTTGACGAAACCATATGACAAGGGGGTTTTTGGAGTGGCTGATCACAAATCCGGGGTCTGCTCACCTCTATCGCGTCAGGTAAAGGTCATTTCAAGGTCAAATCAAGATAAATCGACAGTCGCTCTGAAAAAGTATATTAGGGGGTTCTTGGGGTCGCTGAAGATGAATCCGGAGTCCGCTGACCTCTATCTCGTCTAGTTCAACGTCATTTTAAGGTCAAATCAACATAAATTGACACAATTGCTCTGAAAGTATAGGGAGTTTTGGGGTCGCTGATCATGAAAACTGCGGTCCGTTGAGCTCTACTACGTCATGTAAAGGTCATTTCAAGTTCAAATCAGGAGGAGTTAACAAAATTGATTTGACCTTGAAATGGCCTTTACCTGACGTGGTTGAGCTCAACAGGCCCCATTTTTGTGATCAGGGACCCCAAAAACACCCTAATATACTTTTTCACAGCGATTGTGTTGATTTATCTTGATTTGACCTCGAAATGACCTTCAGCTAGACGTGATAGAGGTCAGCGGATCCTGGATTCGTTATAAGCGACCCCAAAACCCTCCTAATATACTTTTTCAGAGCGACTGTCGATTTGTCTTGATTTGTCCTTGAAATAACCTTTACCTGACGTGATAGAGGTTAGCGAACCCCGGATTCGTAACCAGCGACCCCAAAAACCCCCCTAGTCATATGGTTTCGTCAAATAGTCCGAAATGTACTTTTTTGTAAACCTGTATAATCAAAAGAATATCAATATTTTAATTTAAATAGACAACTTTAAAACACAGACGGTAAAACAGGTATTCACAGTAAAAGTTTCAAAAGATCACACATTACGCTCAAAATAGGAGGTAAATCTAGCAGACGAGTCGTTGTGACTTCCAAAATATGACAACACCGCTGGAAGTGACAACGCGCCTTGAACTGCCCTATATATGGAAGCCATAACGTATGCTGTACGCTTCGGTATATACGTATATATATACAAAATTTATTTTGGTAAATCCTTTCCCCTCAATAGGTAGACCCATTTTATAAGCCCCCCTTTTACCAAATACACAATTTTTAAAAAATAATTCCTAGTAGAAAAGGTGGAAGTCGGACAGCCTCTTCTGTATACCGGAAGTCACAACTTAACGTGCATCAATATATATATATATATATATATATATATATATATATATA
The DNA here is from genome assembly GCF_917563875.1 of Diabrotica virgifera virgifera. Taxonomy (NCBI): domain Eukaryota; kingdom Metazoa; phylum Arthropoda; class Insecta; order Coleoptera; family Chrysomelidae; genus Diabrotica; species Diabrotica virgifera. The sequence continues at coordinate 107,053,323 of NC_065450.1, read as the reverse complement.
TATATATATATATATATATATATATATGTTGGATGTGTGAATTGTTCGTAAGGGGATTTTTCCACATTCTCTATTTCATCTATTTATATATATATATATATATATATATATATATATATATATATATATATATATATATATATATATATATATATATATACATATATATATAATATATATATATATATAATATATATATATATATAATATATACATATATATAATATATATATATATGAAACTTAAAGCTAAAATCAATATCAATATAAGAATTAATATTAAAAATAAACTCACCAGGCTTCCGGGTTGAACCGCGTCGTTGGTTTCTGGGCCGAGCTTTCGTCATCTTCAGGGCGTCCGGGGTCTCAGTCTCCTGAGGCTTCAGACACTACACTCACTACTCACTACTTCACTACTCACTGCACTACTGTTGTTGTTGACGCTGGGGCGGTTATTTATACCGTGGACTGGCGTGACTGACGTGGCTGTCGATGACGTGGCGGAGTGGAAATTAGCGCGAAGACTATTCGGAGTGGGATTTGGATTGGCGCGAAGATTTTTGACGGCAGAAATTGGAGCAGACGATGTTTTCTTTAGGAGGGGTCTCCAAGTCGAAGGTAAACGGATGCCGTCATCTCTTTTATTGAGACAATTTGGCCGTTTTTCGATTTCTATAGCTTCTCGGATAATCCTTTGTTTATAGAAGCGAATGGGGGCTATGGTTCTGGATTGTTCAAAGTCAATTTTGTGACCTGTATGAAGATGGTGTTGGCCTAGGGCTGAAACTGAATCGGAATTGCGAACAGATATGGAATGTTCATAAATCCTTTTTTGGATTCTACGATTGGTTTGTCCTATGTAAGATCGGGGGCAGTCTGCACAAGGAATTTCATAAACTCCGTGTTGTTCATTTGGAATGTTGTCTTTGATGGATCGGACAAGAGATGAAAGTTTTTGTTGGGGGGTAAATATTGTTTTTATTCCTCGTGGTTTAAGAATCCTGTCGATTTTGTCAGTAACACCTCTGATATATGGAAGAAAAGCTATCGTATGATCCCGTATCGGATTCGTACGATCGTATGATATTAACCCCCAACAAAAACTTTCATCTCTTGTCCGATCCATCAAAGATAACATTCCAAATGAACAACACGGAGTACAAACTGTGATTTAGTTTATATTGGTCAAACCGGTAGAAATTTATCTAGTCGCATAACATCTCATAAAAGTGATTGTAAAATTCTTAAACCCTCATGTGCCTTAGCAGAGCACGTTATTCAAAATAACCACATTATGAATTTTCATGATCCAAAAATATTAGATATTGAAAACAATAAACATAAACGTACTTTTCTTGAGATGGTTCATATCAGCAAAGGTTCGAACACAATGAACAAAAAATCTGAAATTGACAATCTTAGCAAAATTTATAATTACATCCTTTCTTTTGAAAAATAATCATAGTTATATCAAATCATAATTTTTTTTTCTAATCTACGCTTTATAATTTGGCATTAAATGTTAACAAAATTAATTAATATCACCAATATTTAAAATTAATTTTTTTTTGCTTTTAAACATTTCCTTATTTTTATTATCAAAAAATGTTTTCAATTCCTTGTAGATGTAGACACCGATATGCTATGACCATAGTTACATTTAGTCTTTGTCAGCCATGTATTCAGAATTTATAAATAAATTTTAAAAAGTCAATCAAAATTAGATTAAAACTTCAAAATTAATCATTTTTTTTTTAATCTTTTCTAAAATGTTTTCTGAAGAATTTTTATTGTTTCTATGTTGTTTGAAATGTTAAACAGCCGTTTTAGTAATAGTATTTTTAATTATGTATTGTAATCAACATTCTTTTATAATCTAAATTCTGGTAAGTTACTCATTAATATTTTTTATTCTTTCATACATATGTTCTAAATTTTATCTTATTGCATTGTAGAAATTCTTGAGAAAGGAAATAAACATTTCCGAAAGCTTGAATATTGGATAATAGTGTACTTTAAGGCCCCAGTTTGACTTCTATACCCAAAAATAGAGAAATTCGTATTTCCTAATAAGTCAATTAAGATACTATTTGTATATATATATATATATATATATATATATATATATATTGATGTGATCTTTATTATTGATATGAGATAATATTCTTATATGTTACTTAATTTAATCAATGTATTAATACTAATCTAATTAATTAACCAGATCACATATCAATATGTTTTCAATCTCAGGGCGAATTATAAATTAATTACTTACTTCCGTGGCTTCTAAATATTTCTTAATGGTTCCTAATCGGGATAGAAAAGAAAGGAGTAAAAAAAATACACATATGGGTTACAATTATAATCAAAATATTTTTTATTTTATTTAAAAAGGCAATCAATGCTTAATATTTGCTATTTCTTATTATTCTTAAACATAACATTTACAAATGGGAATCTTATTTCCTTTTGGTTTTCAATTGAAAGTTTTTATTAACATTTAACTATTAGGAGTTATTAGGAACAACTCTATTTAAGTTTGATGAAGCTTTTCTGATATTATTGATTATGTTATTCAATTTTTTATGTGGAATTTAATACGAAAACCCATACATTCATGTCCAAACAAATGAGACTGACCTTTTCCTGGTGATCTGAAAATGTCCTCACACAAGACCCTTTCCTGCTATCCTTGGCTGCGATCAAACCTCGTCCTGGCTTCCAGTGATGTTCTCCTTTGAAAAACTAGCTCGAATAGCTCTCGTTCCTGCTTTTGTCGTGATGCTGTGTTCTACCTTTTTTCGAAACTGCTATCAGCTACCGGGACACTCTGGGCTCAAGGAGGTTCTTTTACTCTCGACCTGGCCTACTTCTCGTTCCACGATAGATACTCCACACTCACGGAACTACACCGGCTTTCTCACTCCTCGAACACTACCGTCTACTACTCGACTTCACTTCTCGACAGCTCAAAACATTCTGCTCTCTATTTTTCATTCATTCCCCTACTTTCTAAATATCCCTTCCAGATTCACAAATCAACCTTCCACCACCAACTCTCATTCGCAGTATTCCTCAAAACCAATTTTTAAACTTTCTAAATATGCTTAATGGATTTCCAAAGAAAATATTTAATTCCCATTCTAAAATACTTTCTAACTATTTACAAATTTTAATGACCTATTCTCTCTTTCAAATGAGTCTTATTTAGCATAGGCTAATGATCGAAACCTTCCGCGAAAAACGATAATGAACTATCATCTATTTCACTGAGTTTTATTTAGCATAGGCTAATGATCGACCTTCCGAGAAGAACGATAATGGTACGCGTCATTCACTTTGTTTATCTAAGCACATTGTTCCGAGTTTCGTACGCTTATTCTAATCACTTCTTAAAATTAAATATAACAATTTGTTGTATACAGGTTGTTCTAAATTTATATGCCCGAGGTTGAGAAAATTAAAAATATTTTATATTAAAGTGAATTTTGTTTATAATTATCAAATTTTAATTTTTATATCAAATAGAAATATAACAATATATATATATATATATATATATATATATATATATATATATATATATATATATGTATATATATAATATATAATATATACATATATTATATAATATATATATATATATATATATATATATATATATATATATATATATATATATATATATATATATATATATATATATATATATATATATAAAATCTTGTTAATTTTGAGGTTGCAGTCATAAATTTCAGGGGGCAGGATAAGTAAAACTCTTAGTTATTATCAAGCTTTCGCAAAATTTATTTGCTTCTTCAAGATATGCTAAAAAAGTTTTAGTAAATACAATGAAATTAAGACGATAAAAAATATTGTACATAAAAGCATAAAAAAATGAAGTTGTCATAAATCATACATCGGACACACATCCAGAAATCTAATAGGCAGACTAACATCACATAAAAGCGACCTCAGACTTAACAAAAATACATGTGCATTAATAGATCATGCAATCAGTAAAAATCATTCATTCAATTTTAATGAAACAACGATCCTAAAACATGAAAACAACTTAATTAAAAGGGAATTTCTCGAAATGGTATGCATCAACAAATATCAATGTGTCAATAAAAAAACTGACATAGATAAACTAAGCACCATCTATAATTACATTCTATCTTACGAAAACTAATATTTTAATTTAAAAATACTAAATTGCCTGACTAAATTCAAAATTAAATTTTCAAATTTGGCGCCACTTTATTGCTAAAACTAATATTTTACAAATTACTTATATCCATAAATTCTATAATAAGTACGCAGATAAGAAATAATAAAAAACTAGTTATTAGCAACTTAAAATAAAATATAATAAACAGATACAAATGTCTTTCTGACATACTAAATTTCAAATTAAATTGTCAAATTATTTTTCTCTTTTCAAATTATCTAAAATTAAGGCATTGTAGAAGATTAGAAATTAGATTAAGAATTTTATATATTTTTTTGTTATGTACGCCAAAAATTTAATGGATTAACCTCACGTTGTAAGTTTTTTATGCTTTTATGTACAATATTTTTTATCGTCTTAATTTTATTGTATTTACTAAAACTTTTTTAGCATATCTTGAAGAAGCAAATAAATTTTGCGAAAGCTTGATAATAACTAAGAGTTTTACTTATCCTGCCCCGTGAAATTTATGACTGCAACCTCAAAATTAACAAGATTTTACATAGTGTCAGTCAATATTACCTAACTGCTTTATATATATATATATATATATATATATATATATATATATATATATATATATAACAGGTATATAATATTTGCTGAACAGTTAGGAAACAAGGCTGAAATATTGGAAAACATTTATAAATATTATAAACATTTTCGAAAGCTTGGAACTATTATAAAGAGTTTTCTTTGAGATTGCTGCTACCCCAATATTTCAGCCTTGTTTTATATATATATATATATATATATATATATATATATATATATATATATATATATATATATATATATATTGATACATGTCTCCATGTGACTTCCAAAGTAGATTCTCGTAATACGTTGTTACTTCATATATACCGTTATGACTTCCGATTTCGGAAGTCACAACGTTTTGCCTATATTTTTACGAATTTGGCTACTAGATGGTATCAGAAGGCTTATATTAAAAATTTCGCTGGAAGTCATATCGTATCTAACATACTCATAAGATCAGATTTTAGTTCGACGGTATATCACCAGCGCTAGTGTCGCTCGTATACCACACCGCTCGGTGTGACTTCCGTTTTTTGGCAACCCTGTGTAACGGTTTCCAGACATTTATCTGTTGTAGATTCGCGGTCCTAATCGTACTTAGTGTTTTGTGTGCCTTTTGTTTTTAAACATGAATAATAGCAGATCTGCTTTACTTTTAAAGTTAGCCTTAAATGAAGGTACAATAAGTGATTATATAT